>NC_058407.1:18439081-18551897 GCF_002201575.2 Neomonachus schauinslandi | reverse complement strand
AAGGAAGGAAGGAAGGAAGGAAGGAAGGAAGGAAGGAAGGAAGGAAGGAAGGAAGGAAGGAAGGAAGGAAGGAAAGAAAGAAAAAAAGAAAGAAGAAAGAAAGAAAACACTTTTGCGACAACAATGATGTGAAAACAGGTGGTATGTGCTAGAGAGTTTAAGTTTTCTGTTTGTGCACACGGGCATGCACATACATGTGCGCACACACACACACACAGTCTACATACTTGAACTACCTCTTAGATGTGTGAAGAGTAAAACCTGAATCCACAATCCGGTTTTTGGACAGCACTGCATCTCAGGAGTTACCAGGGCTCTGTCACTGACAATTTTGCAACTTGAGTCCCCTTAGTATGTGACTATAGTCCTTTATTCAATTTAACACTTGGCATTAAAGGTCAGTCATTAAACGCATCCAGGGGAAAGAGCAGAATGAGGTGTGATGAACGAAAACCCCAGGGAAGTATCAGTACTGAACTATGAGGAAGCAAAGGAAGTGAACTTGAGATTCCATGTGGCCACAACATTCATAACCAGAAACTTTGCTCCAAAAATACATTCAAAATCCAAGAAAACTTTCAAGATGAATTTTCTCAGAGTTGTCCAGCCCACCAGAGTTAGCCAAGACATGCTACAGAGAGAGGTGTTGTTTGGTTTTTTGCTTATTTTTTTCTTTCCTCAGCTGGAGGAGCTAGTCTTCAGATGAGCCCGTCTTCAGATGAGCCCAAAGGTCTAAGCCAAAGGACAGAGCTTTCCAAACTGGAGATTGAGCATCTTCCTCCAAAAGACCTGAAGATTCATGAGCCCTTCCCATATGACAAATACCTTCGCAAATAGGGTTTGTGGGTGCTTGAGGGTTAGTAACCAAAAGAAGGTTCCCAGGGGGATCTATAAAGGGCAGCTGGCTTTGTGGAAACATTTGCAAAGTGCTCGGGTATCAACTATGCTAAAAGCAAATACTTGCTTTGCCTTGGGACTGGAACAGAAAACGGAAACCAGGAGAGAGCTCTGAAATCCTCACTTAGGTCATTTAACTGCTACCAAAAAAAAAAGTGTTTGTCATTATGGGGTGTGTGTGTTTCTTTATAGAAATATGGCATGGAGCACTGGGTGTTATACGAAAACAATGAATCGTGGATCACCACATCAAAAACTAATGATGTATTGTATGGTGACTAACATAATAAAATTAAAAAAAATTAAAATTTAAAAAATTTAAAAATTAAAAAAAAAAGAAATATGGTCTTTCTTTAAAAAGATAAACATTTTTATTTCCAAGCAGAGGATCAAGACATTAAGCTGAAAAACTCATTTCTCACTTATTTGAAACCATTTTGAATATTTAGATGGTCTGCCTTGTTCTAATCTAATATGGAGCGTTTTCTTTCAGGTTTTCTTGGTCACAAAATTACTTCCTGGTTTTGACCAAGACTTCATCGCTATATCAGTGTACTATTTCATACTCTGCAACAATCCTAATACCTTTTCCTGTGTCTTCATAGACAAATACATTTATATAAAGGAAATTCAAGGAATACACTTTTTTTTTTAAGATTTTATTTATTTATTTCACAGAGAGAGACACAGCGAGAGAGGGAACACAAGCAGGGGGAGTGCAAGAGGGAGAAGCAGGCTTCCCACTGAACAGGGAGCCCGATACAGGGCTCAATCCCAGGACCCTGGGATCATGACCTGAGCCGAAGGAAGACGCTTAACGACTGAGCAACCCAGGTGCCCCAGGAATACACTATCCTTGAAGGTACCTGCTACGAATCCGGGACTTCTTACATTTGATTGCACATTCAAATCACTTGGGAAGCTAGTTAAAATGCAGCTCCTGACTCAGGGGGTCTAGCGTGGAGCCTCAGACTCTGCTTATAACAAGCTCCCAGGAAATGTTGCTTTCCGTCCAGCAAGGTACTGATCTACTCAGCTTTGTAGTAGATAGCTGGTTTTAAAAGTTCCTAAGATCAGGACCAGAGGTTACTGAAGCCTTGGAAATAGATCAGTTCCTCTCCAAGAAGAAACAGGGAAAGTGTCATGGACCAGAAATTAAGCAATAGAGGAATGAATACTTGTTAAAAATGAATTATGCAAGGAAAATGGTTGAGTCCCCACTACTCCTTAATGCATACTTCCCAGCTGCCATAGCTATTTTTTTAATTTTATTTTATTATGTTATGTTAATCACCATACATTACATCATTAGTTTTTGCCATAGCTATTTTTTTTAACATTTCTCCAGCTGTTGAAATCTGGACAATGGAGTTTACCAAATAATTATCAAAATGCCATGCACTACATTAAGCACTGAGGATGTAACCATAAATGAGGCAGAACCCCCATAATTCTCCCCCAGTGCGATTACAACACAGCAGGATAAAATCTATGATAAAAAGATGCTTAATGTACCAGAGGAGCACCTCAACCAGAGCTAAGGAGAAGAATATTTAGTCAATTTAAAAATATCAGGGGCCTCGGTGGCTCAGCTGATTAAGCATGGACTCTTGATTTCAGCTCATGTCACGATATCAGGGTCCTGGGATAAAACCCCGGCTTGGGCTCTACACTCAGCAGGGAGTCTGCTTGAGATTCTCTCTCTCCCTCTCCCTTTACCCCTCCCCCTGCTTGCACTCTCTCTTTCTCTCTCTCAAATAAATAAACAAATCTTTAAAAATATATATCAAGAGACATTTCTTGGAAGAGATGTTGAATCTTGAAGCTTGAGCAAAAACATATCTAGTTATAGAAGAGGAAGTAAGAGTATCGTTAGCAGATGATCAGCGTGGGGAAATGTCTAGATTGTGAGAACATTCCGACTCCAGGCAAGATAGGAGGTGTATCCCTGCAATAGCTCCCCTAATCCTCCACCAGAGAACTACTGAGAGACGACTATCCTTTTCACTATTTTGTAGATGAGAAATCTGAAGCCCGGAGAATTTATGACAGCCCAAGGCAATATCACTAAGTAAGTGGTGGCACTGAGATGCCAACATGAGTCTGCCTGGTCCTCCAGCCTGAATTCTGACTGCTCCCCTAAGTATTTAGGCACCTGGGCTGTGGAATGGAAGGCGGGATTGATCTGATAAGGAATCCACACCACATTTTCCATGAGGATCCCAGCTCTGATTTTTCCTTCCTCAACTAGTATTTTGCTCAAAACACAGAAAAATAACCCATCCCAGTCCCATGGTGATTTAAGATTTTAACAGGCTTGGGCAGACTCCAATTTACAAAAAATTTTGTACCCGTAAAAAACTAACAATTTCACTCTTGATTACATGCTTATTTATTGTCTTTTTAAAGATCTAGATTTTGAAGAATAAGATCAAGATTGGGCCAAAGGGATTGTTGACAAAGCCATAGCTAGTACTATGGAGCCTTAGGGCAAAGTACAAAAAAATAAAATGTTGCCCCCTCTAGACTGATACATCCCATAACAGGGTTTGGTGGGGCCCCAAATGCACCTGGATTTCAGCCTCCACTTATCCCCTTGGCCTAGAACCCTTGTGTAGGATACATCCTTCCAACCTCACATGGTGGCCCCAAAGCTGGAGACTTCAGCTGGGATACATAGTACGTGGCACATGGGTGAACCTAGAGACTAGACTCCAGAGAGATAGTGACATGGAAAGAAAAGCTATGGGTGTAGCACACACTACTTTTAGGAGTTCAACCATGAGTATTAAACAAGAGATGAGACAGAAGCCAGACAGGTCAGCGGGGTCAAGTGTGGTTTCCCCCAACCCTCTAAATAATTAGAGAGACCTGAGAAAGCTCAGAAACAGAGAAAGGTTGTGTGAGTCGAGGAAGTAGGCTTAATGCACACAATAGTCAACTTTAAATTCAAAAGCATCAACTCCTCATTTTAATCCTCTCTTCAAGGAAAACAAAATCATGTGGGATTAAAAGATTCTCTGAATCTAAAACACAAACCTGATTCCTCTCAAAATAAGCACTAAGACTCAAACTTGAATAAAATAACTTACTCTTTCTCTAGGTCTTGATTATAAAATTGATTCCTTAATTCCTCTGGTTTCAGAAGCCTAAGAATAACAAATAATTACCAAATAATTATCAAAATGGATTTTCCCATTATCAAAATGAGAAAATGGATTTTTAACCCACATATTTATGTGGTTATTGCTTTTTATTAAAGTGTAACTTGTAGATGAGCTTCTTATCAACAATTAATATGCATGACAAATTGTTCATAACCAAAAACTGTACATTCTTTCTGTCAGCACCTCTTGTAATGGTTTCCTAACAGAAAGTACTAGAAATACATCTGCCAGCAGTTCTTCTCTTCCTCTGGTAGCTGGAGAATCCAAGAGACAGACCAGTTATATTTTTTGTGGCCAAATATTAGCAACTTCATCATAAATCTAAGACCATCACTTTTATTTGATTATAAATAAACATAGTGAGGTCTTAAAAACATTAACCTCCACCATAATTATCAGGCATAAGAAGAGTTAGAGTTTTAGCTAGTCATATGCTTTATCTTTTATTGTGTGTCTCATTTCAGAAGAGTCATTGAATTTTTAGGAACCTGCCAGTCTAGTCAAAAGAAATCACAAATCCTTAACTAACATATGCTAACTTTTCTTTGAGGAACAAAAGAAGCATCTTTGTTTGTTCCTCACCAGCAAACACCAAGCCATTTAAAAGGAGTCTTTTCAGTGGCAATGTTAGCAGGGAAATTCAATTGTATTTAATTAAGTTCTTCCCCAAAAAACTGCACACAGAAGCACCAAAGAGGTTATCAGAGGTCAGATGCCTGTCATGACTTTGTGACCCTCCCAAAATGCAAAATAAAAGATAGTGGTATCCCTGCTGGTAAGATGGGCTTGCACATTTGTGCCTCTCTCTTTCTGCTTTAATTTAATAGCAATCAGCACAATATGGCTGCTTTTTTCTGAACAATAGGACAGGCAGAAGTTAGATTTACAGCGCTGCAAGGGGAAGGTGGGAGACAAGAGAGGCTCACTATGGCTTTTAAGGTTCAATAAGAACATCACTGTGTTCCCCATAAAAAAAAAACTTGAAAATCTACTTAACATTCATTGTTGTCAGAAATGGACAGATGTGCACTTCTGATATGTCGTGTCCTAGAATTATCTTCAATTACCAACTTTCTCATAGAGCCTATTTAAAAATGATATTTAGATGAATAAGATTTCTTCCCTACCAAGAAGAAAATGATACCTGGTCATGCATTTAGGAGCTCCTTGATTTTAAAAGAGTAAAAGTATTTACATAGCAATCCTTATTTTCCAAATTTCACCATTTTCACAAGTCTGCTAACAAGCTTTCAATGAGCAAACGCACTGACGTGGTCAGAAGTACTAACTGTGTTTCATGAAACCAGACAAAAGCTAATTAACCCAAATTTTATTTAGAGTCTTGCATGTGTAATTACAAATGAGCCCCAGACATGGAACTTACTTCCTGAGACGTTTCATGTTTAGGAAATTGCATTCTTCAGTGACACTGTTAGGAGAATCTTAGAATCTGGGGCCCAGAAGACATCCTCAAGACCATTTAATCCAACATCCTAGCTGACATTTGAATCCCCCCAGTAACACTCCCACCTTCTGTCATCCAGTCCGTAGTTGGACGATTCCACAAAGACTTCGAACACACTGTTTCCTGCAGCCAGTATTTGCAGGGAGGCAACCTTTCATAAGCACAAAGTGAAAACTTAGAGTAAAAGGAGCTTTAATTTTGAGATCAAGAGCCCCCAAATTTTAATCCTGGTTCTGCAGCCAACTTGGGATTTCAAGTAACTCACTTAATCTCTCTGTACTTGTGTAAATAAAAGGTAAAAATATTTGTGTGCCCATCTCTGAGTCAAGATCCTTGTGTTCAAATGTGTGTGCTGTAAAATTTTTCCTGTAGAGCTGTTCGATCAGGATGGCGAATCCCCTCCAACTTGAACATCAACTCAAATCAATTGGCATTGGCTACCTGAAATGCTATCAGGACATTGAGCTTGCCTAGGTTTCTTGGGAAAGAGCACCATGACTGATTGGCATGATTCTCATGGGCACAACCAAGTCCCAGGATGGATGAGGAATATATGCCCCTATTTACCATCTTAGCTCTAGGTAATATCTAGAAAAAAGCTATGAACAGGACATTTGGGGCTGTAACTTTATCCAGCAAGAATAGCAGGGAGACTGGCAGAGGTGAGAATTACTTCCAGAGAGGTTCTCACTTTAGAGATCAGAGCAGTCTTTGATTGGCAAATCTGGTTAAAAGTAGAAGACCCTCAAATCTCACATCCATTCACTGTCTTGAAAGTTAAGCACTAGGTTAAGGAGAAAGAGGGATCAGCAGTTACTGAGCACATCTCAACAACTCTACAAGTAGGTATTATGGTCTCTCTTCAGATGAGAACACTGACTGAGAGATTAGCTGACAGTCCCAAGGATATTCAGCTACTTACAAATAAGGGGGATTTGCACTAAGATCCGTCCTCAAAATACCTCTAAATATACCCCCAGGAGTTTTCACTGTTGTCTTAATTCCCTTCAAGATGGAAGTACAGCAAAAGACTGTGCTGTGGTTCCCAACCTCTCTCGTCCATTCTAGTGCATTGCACACCTGCAGATTCATTTACCAGTCTTATCCATGATATCAAGCTCATATGCAATTAACTTGCTATATATCTAAAAAACCGCTCTTTTATGGTAATAACACTATTCTAAGAGGGATATATGTTTAACCCAATTAATCTTTCTTAATAAGCAAACATTTCAAAAGACGGAATGATCAAGGAAGACTTACTGTCAATTTTATTACGCAAAACTATAGCAATATCTTCTTCACAGAACCCTCTATTCTTTTCTTCCATTTGATGTGTATCATCAGGTACTATAAAATATAGTTATTATCCAAAAGTAAAATCACAGAAAGTAAATTTGTGATATAGACAATTAGAGATAGAGAGCGAGAAAGACAGGGAGAGAGAGAGGGACATAAAACTGATCATTTGAGGGGCACCTGGGTGGCTCAGTTGGTTAAGCATCGGACTCTTGGTCATGATCTCATGGGTCATGGGGTCTAGCCCGAGTCAGGCTCCATGCTCAGTGTGGAGTCGGCTTGTGTCTCTTCCTCCCCGCTCTTCCCCTTCCCTCAAATAAATGAATAAATAAAATCTTTAAAAAAAAAAAACCTGATCATTTGAATCCCATCCACTACTCCTACTCATATAAATATAAGTCATAAAGGAGCCCAACATTATTTCCCCTGGTAACAGGCTGAGTGACCAGTGCAATGAGCCCTCACAACTAACTAGGGTGCTCTGAGGTTGTAGAGCATAATTAAGTAGAAGACACATAAACACAGGTACCACAACTGGACTTGTTACCAAGGCAGCAAACACCATCTGATACCCCAGCTTTATAAAGCACATGTTCTGGAACTCTCTCTGCTCACTAACATTTTAACTAGGTCCAAATTTTTAACCTTTGAATGAGCATAAGCGAAATGTCATATTTCAAAATCAAAATGAGAAATTCACTGAACAACAAGCCCTTTTTTATTAACAGCCTTTCCACTAAACACTAAGATTATTTTACCTCAACTAAGCAGTAATAACCCAATAAATACCATTGTGATACAAACACACGCTGCGGTGTTTATCAGATAAACTGGAACAAAATTTGAGAGATACCAATCTCCCATATCAAAAGAACAAACTTGGCTTTTCTTTTCACGAGAGGCTGAGTCATGTGTGAGGCAGGTAAAGCATGGGCTCTGGAGCCTGACATGTTCCATTTGTCTCTTCCTTCCTTTGCTGGCTCTGTGACCTCCAATGACTAATAACAAAAGCAACCATTTATCAAACACCTACGCTGTGCCAGGCATCCACATGTGTTAGCTCTTTGAATCACAGGTTAAAGTTGTATTTGAGAAAGAAACTTTTTTTTTTAACAATCTGAGGAAATGCCCCCGATCTTCACCAAACAGGAGAACCAAATACACAAGGGCAGTGGAGACCTCTGAATGTCTGGAATTGAGTGAAGGATCGCTTCATGATTTCAACCCCAGCAGCCCAGTAGAACTGTATATACGTGGTTTCAGCTGAGCGAGAGCCACATGGCCAGCAGTGAGGGTGGCCTAGGGCACCATGATGCTCATGGTGATAAAGATGGTCATTGAACATGCCTACTCTGGTCAGTTAGGCAGCCCTGTGAGACTCCCCTGAATGGGGTACATTATGGCTTCCCCCAGAGGCGGGCAGGGGGGCGGGTACCTTATGGAAATCAAAAGAAACAATAAAAAAATAAATAAATATTTAGAGGGGAGTAATTGTTTAAACTGTAAATTCAAGCATGCCTGTCTGAAAACTCCTGAGCATCAAGGACCCCTTTCTTTTCTTGCGGATTCTGGTCAAGTCCATGAAATTAATACATTCTGTAACAACGCAGTCACATTGGCTCATGTGTCCCTTAAACCACTCAACCCAGCTACTGGGAGGAAGCCGCAGTCTGAGACACCAGAGCCATTAGGTGGCCTGTTCTTAATGGCCTCCCATTCTCCCAGCACCGCCTGGGGAATGTAGGGCCCGCCCAAAGGAGGCTCGGCCAAACGGTCTCTTGCCAGCATTTTCTAGACAGTGAAGCAGGTCCTCCATCAGGAGAGCTCTCCTCTCTGGTAAGAGGTGATATTGTGGGTTCTAATCCCAGAACCCCTGAATGCAAAGCTCATGCCTCTCCTGCCACACTCCCCTGATGCTGGCCCCTGAATCAGTTAATATAGACTCTGGCCCATAATAAGCAGAGAGTAGATGCAGCTCTTTGCTTTTTTATTTTTAAGACAGCTGCTGAATAATCTTCTGCAAAATATCATGACAGTCTGTGACTCATACTTTACAGTAACATATGCTTTCAGAGTTTAATTTGGTTTTGAACAGGATTAAATGTGCTGAAAATCAGACCACAAGATTTTCATAATGAGGGACAGAACACAATAGTCACCTTACGTGAAGAGCAATTATTTAACATGAATTCACGAATTGCTTGATGGTGTTTTCTTGTGGAGACAGGCACAGCTGTTACACTGAGAAAGTGCCAAATTTTATTCATTTTTCCCCCGTTTCCAGGAAGAGAAAACCCCTCTGCTTTCTCTTGCAAGTGTCCTTGTTCTCCGATGGATCCTGATGATTTAGCAGCGATTCTTAAGGCACCTTTGTCTTCGTTTCAAAGTGTTTCTTTCTGGCCTTTTTGCAACTGAGTGTGTGTGCATGTGACTGGTGGGGTATCATTTTGGCTGCTGGGGTTTTTTTTATAATTAAAATGTGTGTTATTCAATGAAAGCATGTGCATTTATATAAATAACACAGAAGTTGATATAAAAGCAATGTAGAAAAAGAGTTTTGACTCCCAGAATTTTTCACTTGATCTGAGATGCTGGGCAAGCCCTCAAGATCTGAGAGAACATTCTATGAACCAAAAGGTTTAGTGCACTTTAGGGGACGACATGCAGCCAGCCCTGGGCTGAGCTCGACATACTAGGACGATTTTCTTGGGAGGCTGGAAATCCAGTGGTAGCCAGAGAACATTTCTGCAATGAGTTTTGAGGTTGGTTATCTTCAACGGGGCTATGCAAGAATAATAAATTCATGGGGACAAGACATTTTCTTAATACTGAAGAAAGCATTAAAGTGGCCCGCTCCCAAAAAAGGAGCAAGTTTATTCATATATGTGCTATGTTTACTCCTGTATGCAGGGAGTTGAAAGTTTGTTTCTGAGACAGCAAAGATATTTTTGCCCTGAAGTAACAACTTTACAAACATTCTATTCGCTCTGTAAAAAGAATCCATTGTTCCATGCTTTGCATGATTCCGATTTTGTTTTCTTTTATTTTGGTGACCTTGAGAATTGATCCAAAATTCTTCACCTCTGTTTTAGCCTTCCATACCCAGAGCACTTTGTTTCAAAGCTACATCACTAATGAGTCAAATATTTGTTTTCACGGTAGTTACACAAAAGATATTACAACTAGTATGTGCAAGGACAAAAGATTGGTTTCTAAGGCTAACGTTATTTTACTAAGACAAAGGGCCTCTCCTTCCCCCACTCTTCAACTCGTGCTTGGTAATTGTGTCTTCTTCTTAAGCAAAAGCTACCTGAATGTTCAGCTCAAGAACAGTTCCTTTGAATAAACAAATCACCCTCCTCAATATTTAGGAGAAAGTCAACATTAAATGTAAGCCAAAAACCACAACATAAACATAACTTCTCTTTTCTATCCCTGACATGTGACCAGTACCTGGGGAGCTTGAATGGGAAAGTCCCCTAACTTAACTGTGGCCCAGTCCATGCGTTGTAAGTGACCCAGATCAGAGCAAACCTAATTATCTTGAAGCACTAACCGATCTCTCTGCCTCTTATCTGTCTCTTATCCCTCTCTTCCAATCCATCTCCCTAATCGACCGGATTGATCTTCCAAAAGACTAGTTAACCTTCACATTATTTTCCCTGGTGAGAAATCACCAAAGGTTCTCCACACTCTTTTGTTTGGCATGTAAGAACTTCTGTCTTTTTATCCAAACCGCCTTTCCAGCCAGAGCCACCATTCTCCCCCTGCACACCACTCTGGGTCCCCCTTCCACACACCTCACTGTTCCCACTGTGCTTCACACTTTCCCAGTGCATGGCAGTATTCATACTCTGTCCTCTGCCCTGACACTCTTCTCTCCTTAGCTCTACCCAGGCCCCCATGGTAGTGATCCAGGAGCCCATTAGTGACCTTCAAGTGCTTTGACAGGAGAGACTGTCTTGCTTGTTTTTGAATCCCTTCTGTAACGAAGAATGTCTCATTCTGGGTAGATGCTTACAAAAGATTTACTGGGTGGATAAATGGATGGATGCAGAGACGGATAGGAGGAAAGACGGTTAGGTTGATGGGTAGGTGGGAGGGCGATGAATGAATAGGTAAGGGGATGAATGGATGAGTCAGCGGTTAGATGAATGAGCTAATGAAGTGTATCTTATTACAGGAGATCCAAGTAAGAGAAATAACATCTAATAAAGTCACTTGACACTAATTTCCGGAAAAGAACATCAGTTGAACTCTAATTCTGGTCTAATCCAACTTTGTTGTCAAAGATATTTTTAAAAGAGAACTTTGCTCCCCTTACAGCTTAGAGCTATTTAGAACAACCGTTTATCTCTATAGTTAGCATGGAAGTGGTATTTAAATTAATCTCAGCCCAGATCTCTTTCTAAAGTACTACCTAGTCAAATCCTCCTTTCACTGACTGGAAAAATATTTTGTTTTCTCAATACAACAATCTTCCGTCTGAAAATTTCTAGAACAATCAACATGGGTCTCTGAGATTCCAAAACAATGATGGTAAAAGCCTGATATCAGCAGACATGTGCTCTTCTTAGATAGGAGTGTGCAGCCTTCACTTAAAGCCTACAGACTCTTAGACAACACACAATGCTACCAAGATCGTTTGATCTCCATCAAGCAGCAGATTGCAAGCAGCTACTTGGAAATGGCACGAGGATCTGGCATAAACCAGTGTATTTACTGCAGTCAAAACTAATGATTTATAGCCAACTGCCAAGCGGGGCGCAGGAACACTTTTTTTTTCAGGAACACTTTTTAAAACTATTTTAAGAAGCTCTTTTTTTTTTTTAAGATTTTATTTATTTGACAGAGAGAGAGAACACAAGCAGGGGGCACAGCAGGCAGAGGGAGAGGGAGAAGCAGGCTCCCCACTGAGCAGAATGCCCGACGTGGGGCTTGATCCCAGGATCCCGGGATCATGACCCAAGCCGAAGGCAGACACTTAACGACCGAGGGCCCCAGGCGCCCTAAGAAGCTCATTTTCTGTATGCCACATTTCATTAACTTTTTGTTGGTTTTTTGGTTTGGGGTTTTGGGGGTTTTTTGGTAGCCATGTTTATAAGCCATAAACAGCTTATTTATATTGTCTCTACTGTTGACAAAAGCCCAGTGTTCTCTACACATGTGCTTCTGGTTTTCTGAACCCATCAGTGAAAGAGAAAATCAAAGAGATGTGTCCCACACAGCTGCACTAGAGGAGAGTCATTTACCTGGTCCTAGGAAACCATGGAAGACTTCCTACAGGAAGCACCATCCAAACCTAGCCCAGACTGGAGAATGAGCAGGAAGGCAGCATATACAATGATAGAAAGATGATGGCACATGCAGAGAACCACACATAGTTCAGAGAAATGGCAACAGAGAGAAGAAAGGGAGTTTAGTGGCAGAAAAATCCTGGAGAGGAAGCTGGGTTTAGCATGGCAAAGGACCTTATAAATTTGTAAAGAAGTTTGGAATTTATCCTGGAGGCAACGGAAGGGCAGTAGAAGCTTTTAAGCCAAGATATGACTTTTAAAGCAAAGATACATTTTAGAAAGATCACCTTGGCCCCAAATGTGGAGGTTTTATGGGATGAAATAGACAAGAGGCAGAGTAAGGACATAGGAGACCATGCCATTGATGATTATAAGGATCCCAGTGACCCCAACTCTCAGAATGGCCCCTGCCCAGAGTCCTGCAGGCTGGGCTCCCAAGTTCTCCAACTCTGCTCTGCGCCCACACCAGTCCTCCAGACGTGTCTGTGTCCATTCCTTTAACTGAACTTGGCTCCTCAGGCTTGACCTTTGCATTTTCAGAGAACCTTAGCTGAGAGTCACCCTTTGGTGATTCGCATTCCTGGCCTCCTCTGGGGATAACTGCCATAGCTCTGCCTCCTAGAGCCCAAACCTGGTATCGAATCCCTCCAGTGTCGCCTGAGCAGAGATTTTTACACAGGGATTTTACACAAAGGGTTTTCTGGCACAAAAGTGAACCTGGGGGTAGTTTTCTGCAACAAAAATTTCCAAAATTATTATTAGCTATACAAAATTATACAAAGATATACATTGCATCCAAAATTGCATTTTTAAAAATCAAAGGGAATGTGAGAAAGGGAAAAAGGTACACTGTCCTTCCTATGCACCCATGTTACGTGGTCGTTATCACCATAACCAAAAACACAGGCGCAGGGGGACATCCAGAGATGAATAGAAAATGAGAACAAGCGAGAAGAGAGGGAAAGACTGTAGAGAGCAGGAAAGAGGCCACGAGAAGAGGAATACCAAATCCATGTACACTTGAAAATACTTTAGAAAACAAAATGTACTGATATCAATATAGCAATCAGAAATAACAAAAGAACTAAGTAAATACAACTTAATGAAACAAATATTCCGGTACATTCGAATGGTCTCAGTGTTGTTCCGAAACAACTACTCCAGTATATACCACGGTGCTATGATCCCCTCACAAGACTGTCTGAGTGATCACAAGTGTTTCTGTAAAAGGTACAGATAAATTGCTGAAATTGTCAAGATAACAGCTTTCCAGAAGCAATGACTAGTCACAAAAAGCTTCAGTCCTTATTCTCAGGTCCTATACACCTGTTACATTCATCTTCCAAAAAAGGAAATACGAGATGGTCAGAAATGATGCCATTTGTACCTGAAATAGATTCACTGGAGCCAGAGGGATAGATGTATGTATAATGAAGTATTGAATTTGATTGGATCTGGTATTGAATTATTAAATCAGTTCTTAAAGAAAAAAAAGAGGTGTTGCTCTGAGGGATGAGAATGGAATAAATCTGGGGGGAAAAAAACCTCTATTTTTGAACGATCCCTTGTTCTATTCAAATCTCTTTAAATTGACAGAAATGAATTTGAGAGTCCTGTGAAGGTCATGACTGAAAAAAAAAAAATCCCAAAATTGATTTAAAGGGGCTCATCAAGGAAAGATTTGCAATACTTTCATGAAACAGCCTTCTGAAATGGAAGAGAATTGGCCAACAATTCCATTTTCCTGTGCATCCCGTTAATAAAATAGCCAATTATTGTTCAGCAAAAGCAATATCCCAATTCATTCTTGTTCACAAGGTAACAACTCTGGTCTGTGAGTTGAGACTATGAAATGGTGGACCGGACACACGCCGCAGAAGAAAAGCATGGGGTAGGATTTGGGGCTTTTTACTGGCTGCAGTTCATTTCATTAGAGGTTCTGAGTCTCCCGCTGGGCTCTTATTTCTAAGCCTTTTGTGTAGGATTTTCCTTTTAAAATGATACCTCAATGCAAACGTCCACATCAGTGTAAGAAAACACTTAGCACATGCCTAAGAAACCTGTAGAATGGTCACAGAAAGCGCAGAAATATTTTAAAGTAAAAATAGAGGGAATGCAATGGAATATTTTAGGCTGCCCTAGCAGGTGGGTATTTGGTGGTTGAAAACCTGCTCGCACACAAGCAGGACTGTAACTGTAACAATAGAAAAGACACTTGTGTTCCAATCATCCCAACAAAACTAAATTGCAGACCTGGGAACATTTAAAAAAAAAAAAGAAAGAAAAAGAAAAGAAAAGAAAAAAAAACACAACACCCTTCAAAAGAAAAATAAAACAATGCTCCCAAAATAGGCCCGATTATTTGGGTCACTGCATACTGTGTATTTCCCCTGTAGCATTTTATCGTGGTTACTGTTGCCAGGGGACACTTGATGCTCTCATTATATATGTTTGTCTTTCACATCAGAGCCAGTCTTTTCCCTTGGATGCTCCCAGAACTGTAACAGAAATAAAAATAAGGAATGGACCCCATTATTACACAAATACCTACAAAGCAGAGGGAGTGACCCCCGTGGGTCACCGTGTTGTCCCTGGAAGCATTGATGCCCTTGCCCTGGGGGCCCCCAGCCTTTTGTCACAGGGTCAAAGCCAGGACCTCGGCTGAGTATCCTCTGTGAAGAATTAACAAGTGTGACAATTTGTGGGCCCTCCCCCCTCGGCCCCTGGTCCGGCCTGCCTGAATGCTGTAAATAGAGACATCTGGCTAGGACGCTTTCCCTGCAGTAATTGAAAATGAACACGGATCAAGTTCTGGCCTGTTGTATTCATAAATCTTGAGGCTTAATTACATTAAAGGGAAATCTAGAGCCCAGCACTATGGAAACTGCAGATTCTATCAGGCGCTTGAATCATGAATCTTTAAGATAAGTGGGTTTTCTCTCCCCACCCCACCCCTCAAGTCCTTAGTAGGGTTGAATGAGAAATTTCCAAACTGAGCCTTCCAGTTTTAACGCACCGGGAGACTTCTGGGAAGATTTTTGTGCCTCTCTATTTGTACATGTGGGTCCCCTGCATGTTCACTGGCTGACATGCGTTGCATTCCTCCAAGCAGATGAGCGTTTCAAGGCTTACAATTAGGTACATTTTTATGAGCAATGATGACGGACTTGACAGATATTTAAAATATGTTTTTCCCCCAAGTTGAGCAGAAAGAGTGTGCATCTAGTTAAAATTTAATGAGTTTCAAAAAAAAAAGAATTATGGCAAATGAACGTTCCAAAGGAAGTCAAAGCTCTCGGCATCCCCTTAAAAGATAACAAGTTGAAAATTATTCCCGAGTGATTTGTAATTCTATTGAAATATATATACGAAATGTCTTTTTATTTGCTTAATATAAAAATCACTCAACTCTATCAACCAAATATGGATTTTTTAAAAAGTATATGACACTGGTGGTTCGTGCAGTTCATACTTTTATTATAATTGCATGTACTGAATGACATTTGGCCCACTTTGGCAAACGGTCAGATGGAAAGCATTGGTACCTACTTGTTAGAAACACATCGACACCAACCACCATGCAGAAGTGAAGCCCTTCGAGGACACGCTCCACCTGTGACTCCTGCTTGCCCTGCAGACAATGCCTCTCCCAGTTTCTCATACACCATGGGCACAAAATAAATGGTGTGGGGACGAGCTGATAAATGAATCTACAAACTAGATCTGTATCTCTGGGGTCAGCTGTAATAATGGAACCTGCTACTACTACCCCTTTGTCTCCATTCCTTGAGGGTAACTGCCTAGCATCGAATGAGAAAAAATTCACTGAGTACAAAAGCATGCAAGGGACTGTGAGGGGTCTAGCATAATACTTATCACTGATCTAGAATCTACTCTTTCAGACATTATGCTAGGGTCTCCATAGACAGGCTCTCAAATGCTCACAAAAATTCACCAAGTCACACATCATTATTTCCCTTTTCTTGATTGAAAAACTGTGACTCAGAGGAATTAGGAACCCAAGACCACACAGCTGGGAGAGATGAAGTTGAAAGGTAAATAGAGGCCATTTTGACTCTAGAGTCCATGCTATTTCCACCAAACGACACAAATATCTAACCTTCTATGGAGGTCTACCATTTATAAAACTCTTCCCTAAATACCATGGGCAGCATAATACTGTGGCAAAACCATGCATGCTGGGTTCAAATTCTGCATCCCACACTTAGCTGTTATGGCAGCCCAGACGAAATAAACTTTTTCCTCTCAAGTTCCTCATCCTTAAAAGTGGGAATGGTAATGATAGTAATAAAAGTCAAAGTTGAGGGTCATTTTGAAGGTGCAATAAGGTAATAACCTGACCCATAATAAGTGCTCAAGAAACAATAGCTGTGTTATTCTCTCCTTCACACAGCTTTCAGTGAGTGTTTTCTATTGTGATCTAACTCTCTAGAAACCTCTCACTATAAACTTACTAGAACCGTGTGAGGAATTCAGGAGGTATCAGAGAAGGTCCCTAAAGAACCTCCCACTTAGTGAGGGAGAAAAATATGTAAATTCTCAGCTTTACTCTATGGTATGGGCTGAATTATGTCCCCCCAAATTTATCTGTGGAAATGCTAATCCCCAGTACCTCTGAATGTGACTGTACTTACAGAAAGGGCCTTTAAAGAGGTCATTAAAATTAAATGAGGTCATATGGATGGGGCCTGATCCAATCTGACAGTGACCTCATAAGAAGAGGGGATTAGGATGCAGGCAACATGCAGACTAAAGGAAAACCATGCGAGAACACAGCAAGGAGGTGGCCATCTGCAAGCCAAGGAGAGAGGTCTCAGAAGAAACTCACACTTGATCTTGGACTTATAGCCTCCAGAACTGTGAGAAAATAAGTTTCTGTTGTGTAAGTCACCTAGACTGTGGCCTTCTGTTATGGCAGCCTTAGCAAATTAATACACTATACAAAATAGATTAAAAACACTAATAGAGGAACAAATAACCCCAAACGCAGAAGGACTCCCATAGAACTATATACTGTCTTCATAATACCGCACACAATATGGTGAGTGTTTATTTACTTGTCTGTATTAAGTAGGCCATAAATTCCCTAACAGTAGGGTGGAGATACATTTGCTCTGGTGTCCCCCACAACTAGTGCAGTTCCTGGCTCCCAGTAGATATTCATTAAATAAATAGAACCATGAGCAATGCTTTATCCTTCCTTTCTTGTATTTCATGGTAACCAAATATCTGATGAAAGAAAGTTCTTCTTTCTAGAAATATTATAGCTAATAAATGCAGAAGCAATGATAGAATTAGGCAACCACCATCTTGTAATCCTTAATGCAAAAAAGGCTCTAGCCAATGATTAAAAGTAGATGCTGAAATTATTAGTGAATGGTTGATG
Source organism: Neomonachus schauinslandi (assembly GCF_002201575.2). Lineage (NCBI taxonomy): Eukaryota > Metazoa > Chordata > Mammalia > Carnivora > Phocidae > Neomonachus > Neomonachus schauinslandi. The sequence goes on along the minus strand of NC_058407.1, from coordinate 18,534,365 downwards.
GGGAATTTACAAAGGGAGGATCATGTTGACACCATCTGTGTTCATTGATCAATCTTCAGATATCTAACAAGAGGAAGACCAGATATTTTGTGATTTATGATGTGATGCATCAAGGAGGACATAGCACCACCTTGGAAGTATCTTCCCTAAAAAAAACTGTACCAGTGTCTAATTGAACCTCTAGATCCAACTACCTGTTTACAAAAATACAGGGGACAGAAGAACAAGTTAAAAGACACATCCATGAAGCAATCAGCAAAATCTAGGATGCAGGACATTTTGCAAAGAAATGACCCACTTTCTCTAACAAAAGAGTGGTATGGGTTGGAGGGGAAATTTTTATTTTACAAATAAAAGTGAACTCAAGAGACATAACAACATACACAGAATGTGCAATTGCCTTGAGTCTTGACCCAATCCTATCAAACAGAAAAAATGATATTTTGAGACTATCTGGGAAAAAGAAAAGTGGACTAACATTACATCGTGTTGATGAATTATTGATAATTTTCTCAGGAATAATAATAGCATGGTAAGTATGTACAAATATAGAGAGATATAAATTTAGGTATGAATATATAGATACCCTTATTAATTAATGATACATACTGAAGAATTTGTGGATAAAATGGCATGATGTTTGAGAATTTCCATTAACAAGTTTAAAACTAACTTGATTCTCATAAATGTGCTCTATAAAAAGAGTGCAGATCTTGTTGTTGCTGTTCTTGATGATGATGATGATGATGATATGTTTTTAAGGTGAAGGCATCAGGAACCCAATTCCTTTAGTTAAGAGCTTTACTGAGATTAGTCAGAAAGTGGCAGGACCTGTTTCTTCCAACTCCTACTCCCACGCATGTGGGTATTTCACTATAGACCGCTAACTCCAAAATTAGGGATAAAGGCATAAATTTTAAATTAACATTTATTCTTATGCAGTAACTTTGCTGAGTTTTTTATATGCATTACCTCATCTGATGTTCTCATAAAACCATGGAGTGTGTGCTATTGGACCCATTTTGCAGATGAACCAGAGTTCAAAGAGGTTTTATGATTTGCCCAAAGTGGCACAAGTGTCAAACCTAAATCTGTCTGACTTCACTTCAAAAGGGAAATTCAGATCCTTGGCCCTGGGGTCAAATCAGTGTGGCAATCACTGCATACTGCAGCTTACTACTTGGTGAGTTGCAGCGAACATTGGCTTAGTCAAAATTCCAAAACTTTGACCATGGAAATTTTTTTTTACATTTAACATCTATTAACTCCACATTTGCCCATGGAGCACACCTTGAAAAATGTTCCATTGCTCTGTGCTTGCAATGGGTGAAATCTTTCTGTATTTCTGCCATTTTTGAATTTGGGAATATTAATGCCTACCATTATGTGGGAAAGGAACAAGTCCACTTATTTAGCAAGCAAACAGTTGATTATATGTGACCAGCTTCATTTGTAATTGACAAGCAATTATCTTTACTCTGTGAAAAGCAATATTATTTCCTTCCAAGTATTTAGACCCCTAAGTATTATAGTTTCCAAAAGGCCATGAGATTTTAGACACCCCTTCGCCAACCCAAGCTCACTGGAAAGTTGATTTCCTAGAAGAGTGGACAGTTAGAGGGGGAGGAAATTTCCACTTTGCAAGACAGTCTTGTACTTTTATGATGCTGTTAATATTAATACAAGCCCAAGGCATTGGGCCAAATTTTACAGAAATGAGAAAAATAATTTTTCTCCAGATGTAAAAGCTTTTGAACTGAAACTTGATTTATAAAAAGAAAAGGGAAAACGGAGCAATAATGTCAAACCAGGCAATTTTAGGAAATGCTTTCCACACATACCCAAAAACTTGTCACCTCTTCTTCCATCTCCATATGTCCCTATTTTTTATACATTTCTGAACTCAGACATCTCTGTGGATCTGCCACCCAAGAGCAACAGTCTCTGAGGCCGGGAGCAGCACCCGATGCAGCTCTGATCAGACGAGAACCGTTACAGTTCACCGTGGAAGAGTCCTCAGCCACCAGGACAGTGAACTGAGCTGAGGAGCTGTGCAAAGAAAACTCCACCTTCAGGATGCGCTCCGCAGCCTCCATGTTTCATGCACCATGCAATTTTCAGATGGGCAATTGTAAAATTAGGAAATGTGTTCTCAAACGACAAAAAGAAAAACAGAAACTTCTGTTGAAAAAGGGAGAAATGTCATTCCACTTGAAAGAAAATGCAATTGTTCAAAACAAATTCTTCTCTCTTAAAAATCAAGAATCTGTACATAACCTTTACAACTTCCACCAAAATTTTCACAACACGCTCATTTTCCTCCACATTCACACATTTATCCTAGTCTCTATTCCATCTTATAAAATCTGGTATACATACATTTCTCTGATTCTTACAAGATCATGCCAGCCAGTAACCGTAATGCATGTGCACACTCACTGCCATTTCTTTGCAAAAGCAAGGAGAGAAGTAACTGATGATCTCCTATCTGCTTTCTGGGCCACAGTCAAACGGATATGACAGCTCTGTGACCAACGACATCTGCAAGCACTGAACAGCACTGATGTGCAAGTCAGCAGATTGCCCAAGACTTTCAGCAGGCTGAAGACAAGGTAGTTTTCCCTGGAAAACCCTATCATGGATGTTCCAGTCTGGCAAATGGAGCACTAGATTATTCTATCATGATTCCTTCCCGCTGAAATCAAATCAGCCCTCCATTCGGCCAGTTCCTTGTATGTCCTGGTGCAACCTTTCTATGCTCATCCTGATATCCACTGAATTATTTTTTAACAAATCATCAAATCACACTGCTTTGTGATTACAATAGTGGAGATCCATTTCTTGAATGAGCAAATAAATTCCTTCTATCTGCCAGACACTGTACTATATGCTTTCCTTTTGTTACAAATCATTTTTTTTAATGAAAGAACAAATGAATTAAGAAATAACAGATACATTAAGGAGTAAAGAAACAATTTTTCATATTACTTGAAAGGAAAATTGCCTTGGAAATTATACATACACTATTTCTGTCTCACATTTATATTTTTATAATTACATATTTAGTTAATATTTATATTAACATAATATAAATATATTAATTATATCTTACATATTTTATCATTATAGAGTTATAGATAATATATAATTCTGTATATAAAAATCTCTTTCTTAAAATCACTCACTCAAGAAATACGTATGAAGTGCTGTTAGGTGCCAAGCTTTGCCCTAGGTGCAGAGAATGGAGGAGTAAGCGGGGCTTACTTAAAAGGAGCTTACAGTCTAATGAGGAGAGCTGCCAGGTGAAGATAGGATAGGAGAGGCTGTGAAAAGAAACAGGTCTTGAGTTTGCAAGCTAACGAGGAGGTGCGTGGCTAGCCTCCTCTGCACATGAGATTAAACCAAAATCAAACAGCATGCGGATCACTGTGCAAATAACTAAGCAGAGGATATGAGTTACTACAGAATATTCTGTCAAGTAATTGTGTTGCTCATCTTGTTTCTATGCCTAAATAACAGGTGGCAGTGATTTTATATAAGAACAACAAGAAAGGGTAAAGAGGAAACCGATACTTACTAAGCTACCCCACAGGGCCCAGAACTCTGCTAGATGTTTCCATGTTCAGTATCTTAGTTAATATCCATGAACCTGAACCATCACTTTATAAGCCTAATATTTCCTCCATCTTGCAAATACAGAAAACCAACACACTCCAGAGTCGGGTAACTTTCTCAAAACAATCCTGCTGGTGGGTGGTGACTCTCAACCTCAAGGTCGTGAGTTCAAGATCCACTTTGGGCATGGAGCCCACTTAAAAAAAATCTCTCCAGAATAAAGTGGTTATAAAGAGTTATTTATATATCCTGAATATTAATGCTTTCTGGATTATGTGTATTGCAAATACCTTCTCCCCTTTTTCAACTTATTATTTCCTTTTCTTTATGGTGTCTAAATGAACAGAACTCATTTTTAATATGTTGTACTTATCAAGACTTTTATGATTAGCACTCTTTTTATATTGCTCCCAAAAATCTTCCCTAGCTAGAGGTCATGAAGATGTCCTTCTATATTGTCTTTTTTTTAAGATCTTATTTATTTATTTGGCAGAGAGAGAACAAGAGAGCACAAGCAGGGGTATTGACAGCAGAGGGAGAGGGAGAAGCAGGCTCCCTGCTGAGCAGGGAGCCTGATGCAGGACTCAATCCCAGGACCCCGGGATCATGACCTGAGCCGAAGGTGATGCTCAAATGACTGAGCCACCCAGATGCCCCCTTCTATATTGTCTTTTAAAAGGTTTATAGATTTGTTTTTTATATTTAAGTGTCTAATTTATCTTGAATTGCTTCTTATATAGTATGAGATAAACTTCTTTTTTTTCTAGGGATAATCTAGGTATATCTAGGGGTAATCAATTGCCCAAGCACCACTTGTTGAAAAGTTCCTAGTTTCATCACCATCCTGCAACTACAACAACAACAACGATAATAATAATTGCAATAACAATCCCATCTGCTTGCCTTCTTGCTGGAATTCTCCCCACCATTAGAACAGCACTTACATATAACTGTTATTTAAAATATATATATATAACTGTTATTAGCAATCATAGTAGTGTTACACCAAGGAAAATGCAAGTCTTTCTTCTACTAAATTATTAGCTCTCAGAGGGAAGAGCTCAGTATTTTTCATCTTTTTATCTTTCAGATAACACAGCGAAGAGGCTAGGTAGAAAAACCATGTAAAAGGAAGCCATGGAGACATCTATTTCAAAATGATGAACTGAGTACACGTTGCAGTCCTCCCACAAATGCTTCTTGGATTAAATTCATCTGAATTACTGGTATAAAGCAATGGCTCTTATACTCTAGTTCTAGAGTGATATAATTTCCAAAGAAGAGTGAAATAAGTAGAAATGTCCATCATAACCCTTTCCCAGGTTTGAGAGGATTCAAAAACATGGTCCAAAGCAATGTTTATTTAAAAATTTTTGTAAGTTTTTATTTAAATTCTAGTTAGTTAATTAACATACAGTGTAATATTAGTTTCAGTTGTGCAATTCAGTGATTCAACACTTCCATACATCACCCAGTGCTCATCACAACAAGTGCACTCCTTAATACCCACCACCTTTTTAACACATCTCCCCACCCATTGCCCCTCTGATGACAGTTTGTTCTGTATAGTTAAGAGTCTATTTCTTGGTTTTCCTCTTTTTTCTCCCATGATCTTTTATTTTGTTTCTTAAATTCTACATGAGTGAAATCATACTGTATTTGTCTTTCTCTGACTTATTTCACTTAGCATAATACTCTCTAGCTCCATCCATGTTGTTGCAAATGGCAAGACTTCATTCTTTTTTACGGCTGAATAATATTCCATTGTATTTTATCTTTGCTGATATAGTCTTTTATTCTTCCTCAAATAAGCTCTCATCTGCACCATCCAGGTCTCCCACCACCATCAGGGTCTCTGCCACCATCCTGGATGGCCCTTTCCTCTCTCTTCCTCTTGACACTGTCTGAGAGTTCTCCTCTCTCCACATGTCCCCTAAGACTTGAGGTTCCTCTTTCCACCTTCACTGATTTTTCTCTTAAGAATAAACTCATGGATCTTTTCATCCTTTTCTCTCCTTAGAGAGAGGGAAAAGAAAGATGTGAACCTGCATGTTAATTTTTATCCTGTCAAGCTTAGAGTAACTATTTATGAATTTAATTAGAGACGTTTAAAATTATCTACTTGTTTTCTACTAAAAACATCTACTTGTACAACATTTCTTTTTACTTTATCCAGGATAAACTTCACTTACTAAGAATCCCAGACTTACATGTTCTTCTTTGTCTGCTTGATGTTGTTGTCACTGATGACTCTAGAACAGAGCCCCTTTGAATATGATGGCTTTTGACATTTATAGGACATTTTCTGGAAACAAAAGGGATTTTTCAAATCCTGTCAAAGGTCGGTACAAAGACGTTTCATTCCTGCCTCAGTTCACTAATGTTTGGGTTCAAAAGTCCATCGTTTGAGAGCTGCCATGTTCACTGTACCAGGAAAAGCAGACTTTTAACTCCATATCCACCATTTTCATTAGGCAAACAGTAGAAACATAGCACACATGAGAAAAGAACCAACAGCAAAATATAAAGTAAGTGTTTGGAAATTGAACCAATATTTCTTCTGACGTCTGCCCAGGTACATGATACTGCATACATTTCCATACAAATCTGTTCTTGCTTAAAGACTGAGGTTGTTCAGTAGGCCTCTGAAATTGAGGTGTAGTTTTCCCCTTAAGTCTGAACTCATCCACTTTTCTTTCCTTTTAGAAATTCCTCGCAGGGGTGCCTGGGTGGCTCAATCAGTTTAGTGCCCAAGTCTTGATTTCAGCTCAGATCACGATCTCAGCGTGGTGAGATTGAGCCCCACGTCGGCCTCCACGCTGGGCATGGAGCCTAAGATTCTCTCTCTTCTTCTGCCCCTCCCCCACTGCTCAGGATCTCACTCTCTCTCTCTCTCTCTCAAGTAAATAAATAGAAATTCCTTGCAGATTTAGAGATGTTTCTTATTTGTAACTTTATGCAATAAGTTAATAAGCTAGTAAAATCCTCCAATCCAAATACTAACCAGGCCCAACCTTGCTTGGCTTCCTAGTAAAATCCTTCATGCAGTCATTTGTGATTTCTGTTTTTTTGTCTGATTTTTAAAGTAATATAATCGGCTTTGAAAAATTCGCCAGGATGACGAAAAGACTTCTCAAAGAAAGATTATCTGTCTAACCACCATCCTGAAAATGCAATTCCTAAGAAGCCTAAATGGTCCAGGCATGACACAGAGGAGAAGGACGCATGACCCTCATGTTTCCTATTCCTTTTGCAATCTTTCCTCAGTTAACTTGTTCACCAGTATGACTGAAGAACTGTGTTCATAGAACTTCGACCTTGTTGCTTATGGTCACTGGAAACTGTTACTTGTTTCCTTTCTACTTTGAAACTATACATAAGATGCTACAGAGAGAATTCTGGGAGTTTGCGATTCCAAATGAACATGCAGGTAAGACTGAATTTCTGCATCATATTCCTCCCAGAAAGTCACTTTTAGTACAGTTAGCCACAGAAGGCAATGGCAGGGTGCATACTGTGTTTCTCTGAGGAAGTTCACTTTTCTCTTTTCCATGCTTGTGCCCCAGGAGACAGTCAGTCGGCTCCTTCATCTGTGGCTGAAAGGTGTGGAGAAGATGAAGTGACTAGTGCCCTTGTACTGGTGTACGGGGGGTGCCATAAGCTCCATCCAGCTGACCATCTCCCAGAACACAGCGAGAAAATGGCCACCTTGTTGCCGAGACCAGCTCTCCTGGCTGGAGTTGTTGTTTACGAGCCACGTGCCTTTGTGCAGTCTCTCCGGTTGTCACAACAATGTCTTAACTGCTATGTCAGCCAGGTCAGCTGAATGGGGATCTACATGGGTCTGTTTTTAAAATATTTTTAGTTCCCATACTTTCAAAAACATCTAGTTAAGTTGCCTAAATAGCCTGATCTTTCAAGCTTTTAAATCAGTTGCCATGGCAACAGATGTTCAAAGACAGGGGCCTACAATTTTATATTAAACTATGTTTTCCCCAACTTCCCACAAACTTCACGTCTATATGCTCTGTCTTGGCGGGGTGGGGTAAAGGCACAAGTAGAATTTTCAATCTTCATTCCCTCCTTGTATGACACTTTTTTAAAATAAAAAACCTCCACATTGCACTAAAGAAATCGGCCATAATGTAGTGCTATTTCATATCACTCTTGGTGTTTAATAAGACCTGAATATATTGAAATAATAATTACAGCAACTGAAAAGGAGAAGGGGGGAAAAAAGCAGTGGGCTCCGTTGCCTGTCCTCCAACTGCACTTCAGATAAAATGAAAACCACACAACTCCATTGACTGGTCATCTTGAAACAAAGAACAAAAGCTTAATCACATATCTAGACAGGGCAATTAAAGTCAAGAGCACAGAAATCTAATTCTCCAAGCACATCCATGCATAATAACCACTTTTGGAAACGTGGTCTATACTGAAAAGCTTCTGTGTCTGTATAGAATCTGTACTTTTTAATTATGAGACATTTCACATAGAGAAGACGTGGGGGGCAGGGGCAAATCCAACAATCATGGGAGGAGGCCTTTCCTTCTCCACAGACTCTGAAACCAGTAGGTTTCTAGCACCAACTTGTAAGAAAGAAAACGGACGGTGCTTTTCCAAGAATTCACGGCAAAACTGCTCTCTGAAAAGGCATGTGGCAAAGCACAAAGAGCATGATGGGCAGTGGCTCAGAGATCTGGGTTCAAACACCAGCTCTGTCTCTTACCAGATTGTGATGTCAGGCATGTTGCTTACACTCTCTGAACATCGTCCCCTCTTCGGGATTAAAACATTACCTGAAGTGGATTTCCATTTAATAATCCAATGAGATCCCTATGGAAAACATCCAGCTTAGCAAGGTCTTAGTAAATGTTCCTCCTTTTCTGCTGTCCCCATCTCCATCAGGGATTCCTGAGTCTAAAAGCAAGAAATTCCCTCTCCTAGTGACTCCCCCAACTTGGTTGTCTTTTTTCTTGAGTGGACCACAGGGGTCTCTGCCACCCTACCCAAGATGCCATCTACAGCTCAAGCGCAAACCCTCGTGCTCCACAATGGAGTCGTACCTGGTCAGGGAACTAGATGACACAACCACAGTCCCTCACATTTTAAGAGAATTGGCCCCTTTGTATACTTCCAAACAGATTAGAATGATTTTTGTGTTAGTTCAGATCTTCTGAGAGGCAGATGCCATGACAGATTAAACAAGCAAAAAAAGTATTAGGGGAAATACCTGTGGGGAAAAAAATGGGGAGAAACAAGTCTGACCCCTAGGCAAGGAGAAAGGAAAAGACAGGAGGTTGGGTGGAAACTTCCTAGACTGCCACACAATCTAAGGAAAGTGCATCTAGAAGGTCTGGGAGTCCTCAAGCCAAAGTCAGCCATCAGAGGAGTCTCTTGTCTGCCAGGATGGGCCTCAGTATCCCCACCATGCTTGGCCTCCTGACAGAACAGAGAGAGGAATTCTCATGGTGGCCACAGCTAATTAGGTTTCACATTTTCTCCAGATGTAAACATAACCTTAAATTAAAAACTTAGATGTTTCAAAAAGGAGTATGTGTGCACATATATATATATATGGTCAATCTCTCAATTAAGAAGATTTTTATATGAAGCAAGCAATGCACAGAGCTGCTGGAGACACTGCCTTTGCTCCGTCTGGAGCTGTTGCCATAGCTAGAGGACACACTTTCACCCACTTTTGAGGATCCATATACCCCTGTCCTTCTCCATACCTCTGCTGCAAGAAGCCTTCCTCCTCAGCTACCTTGAGAGCTCCCTGTACCCTAAGCCATCCCACCTTCCTGAAAAGCTCAGAGCAAAGTGGCTTAACTCTGTGGGCACAGGATTCATAAAAGAGTATTTGTTAATGCTCACGGCTGTGACAGATAAATCCCAAAATCTCAATGGCTTCACACAATCAGAATCTATTTTTTGTATATCCAACAATCCCTACAGGTATGTAACAGGCGGCCTTCAACACAATCAGAAAGGAACTTCTGCTAGACCAACCCCTTGGGACTTTGGGAACCTTCTCTTCCAGCCAATGGACAGAAAAGAATAGAAAGTAGGAAATCCTGGGAGACTTTTGTGGGCTAAGCCTGGACATGGAATCGATTGCTTCCTCACATATTTGTGGACCAGAACAAATTCCACTGGCCACATCTAACTGCAAGGGAGGCTGGGAATTGCGGTCCCACTGTGCACTCCAGAGCAAGAGTAAGAATTGATTAGTACCTAGCTATCTCTGTGAAGAAGCATCCAGTGCTGGGGCCTGGGGGCCTCGGGCCTGGGGGCTGGGGTCTCGGGCTACCTGAATTACCAACTGCACAATGGGAGCTGTAGTATTGTTTTCAAAGGTTTTTGAGGTTGGCTTCAGAGCCTACCCACAGGACTGAGCTACTTGAGGGCTTAGCTTCGAACACTTAGTAAATGTTTTCAGGTGGAAAATTTCTATGAGAAACTGTATTTTGAGTTATAAACAACCTATTTATAAGGAGACTTCAGTAAGTCCATCTGTAAATTAGGAGCTAAATATATACATGTGAGTATATACATGAATATATACGTGCATATGTTAAATATGAATTTGGATATCAGGCAACTGACAATCGGTTCCCAACCTCTAGCAAACTTAAATTCTTATCATTGGCATGAGTAGACCCACGGTATGTTAGGAAGTGACACTCGTGATCATTTCGGTATTTCCTCAGTGCAATATACTGTCTGTTGAAAACACTATTAAATTGATCTTTACTTCTGTGGTCTTTGTGACAAATCGGCTAAAAATACTGTCTTCCACTAACCTCCAATGAAGTGATCTGTCTTATAAGAATACAATTTTAGGACCCCATTTACTGCATTATGGTGAAATTTCATTTTATATTGTCACACTTACGCAAATATGCCATTTCGAACATATGCTTAGAGAGAATGCAAAGACTGCTGGCAATCCAGCCACTTAGCTCAGACAACTGACAATAGTATCTTTTTTTAAAGCTACATCAGAGCTTCCCCTTACTTTGAAGATGACAAATAGCTCTTCATAATCCCCTAACAACATAATCCTGCATTGCATCGTCCATTTTAGAGGACAGACAATATCATGGGCTTACAAATTAAAGTCTGGAAATTTTAGGTCTGCAAAGAAGTTGAACAATACATTCCTGATTAGAGAAATATGCAAAGACTGCCTTCCAGATGCACTTTGCATTTATAAAACATTTCCATAACACTTACAGACATGTGGACATAAATGATACCCTATTTGCCATGTCTGCACGTATGTTCATGAGATTAGATTAGAGATAGCAGATTGTGCTAAGAAGAGGAGAATTTAATTCTTGATTCAGCTCTGCCTTTACTAGCTGTGTGACCCTGAACAAGCCACCTGACTTCTCTGGGCTTTGGTTCCCTCCTTTGTAAAACAGAGATTTGGATTAAATGACTTTGCCACATCCAGGGGCACCTGGGTGGCTCAGCTGGTTAAGTGTCTGCCTTCAGCTCAGGTCATGATCCCGGGATCCTGGGATCGAGCCTGCTTCTCCCTCTCCCTCCGTGCCCCCCTCCCTCCCTCTCTCTCTGTCAAATACATGAATGAATAAATCTTTTAAATAAATAAATAAATAAATAACTTTGCCACATCCAGTATTCTATATGATATCTTTAACCTTTTTGGGTCTCCATTTCCACAAATAGAAAACTGGCTATAAACTATCCACCTTTTTTTTTTATCTTAGGATTCTCTTAAGGATCAAAAGAAAAAGTATACGGAAATGAGCTTTGGAAATTGCCAAGTGCTATGCAAATGTAAGATTTTTAAAGAGAAATAGTCACATTCACATACTGTCCAAATCTTTCGCGTGTTTGCTTAGTCTGGACCCCAAGGTAGATACAGTGGAGTTTAAGACTCAGCTCTGCCGATCCATCTACACATCATCTAGAAAGATGAAAGTTAGTTCCATTTTTGACAAGCTATAGGAGATGGCCTAAAGTCCAGACAAAGAAACATTGTTTAGAGCCAGAAACTGAAACATCCTCCTAATACCACAATACACAATAGGGTGCTGCTGTAGGCTGCCTTCTTTAGCAACACAAAACTGGAATGTCCCCTAAAAGCCACACACAAAACGTGTCTACCAGACTAAAATATAGGAAAGCAACCTCTTCAGGTAAAGGTAAAGCATTACTGCCATTAGGAAGGACATTATTTACCATGAGACAGGCAGCCCTATAAAATCCGGCATGGAAGGCATGGAAGACATGGAAGTCCAACAGACCCGACTTGATCTGAAGAACACCAGGGGTGTCTGCGATCCATGAAGCACTGTCGGTGTGATGGCTAAGTATTATCAAAGACATTGTGGGGTCATTGAACCCATTACTCACTAAAGCCCATCAGTGCAGAATGTCCTAAAAACCAACGCATTCACACCTTTTCTTTCTCGCCTCCCCCTGGTCCAGGCAGCATCCTGAGCAAGAACACGGTAATCGTGAAGAGCTGGCCTTTGGAGCTGCTGCTGGCAGGTTTGAATCCTGGGTGTGTTGCTTGCCTGCTCTGTGGAATTACGCAAAGTGCTTAAATTCTTTGTGCCTCAGTTTCCCCTTGTATTAAGGAAACTGCCCCTCAATTTCCATCTGTAATAGAAGAACGATATATAATAAGGTCCGTATAGATTATATACAGATATATCCATAAAACGCTCAGCACCATGCCTGGCATAGAAGGTTATCGAGAGGATTATCAGCCAGGATTATCAAGATTCACTGAGAGATTAACGCTTTCCATCTTATATTCTGACCCTCTCTTCTAATTCTCCCTAACTCCCCTAAATATTTTATAACTGCTAGTTATGACTTATTAGTATATCATAGGGTCAGTTTAGTGGGATACAATCACCAATTATTTAGAGAAAAATGCAATGCAATGCAAAGGGACAGAACATAAAAGAATAAAATAGAATAAGAAATATATCACATGTAATGAGATTAATATGTGCAACTGGGGGAAGGAGGACCAGGGGTGTGTGTGTGTGTATGTGTGTGTGTGTGTGTGTGTGTGTTACTGAGATAAGGATGAAAAATATATTTTCTAATGTGGGACACTATCAAAAATGAGGCTACAACTCTCAGCCCTTTCATTGTGCCCTCTGGAATCCATAGTCCATGGTGAACAAAATTCCCTGTATTCTCAGACTCTTTTCTGAATGGTCCTCTTGACGTCTTACTGTAACTCAGTGTTTTTCAAACTTTAAGTGCATCAGGGTCTCCTGGAGAACTTTGTAGTAGACAGCCACTAAAATAATCCCTAATAATCCCTCACTCCTAGTATTCACACACTGTGTAATACCTTCCAATGTGAGCTGAAGTCACAACTCACTTCTTATGAATAGAACACAGAAGCCATTATTTATCACTTCTAAGACTACACCAGCCTCAAGATGACAGCAGACAAGCCAATAGCTGACCGTAGCCCCACGACATACCTTGAACCAGAGGCACCCACTTAATGTTCCCAGATTCCAGATCCTCAAATGCTGGAAGATAATGTCCATTGTTTTTGGCTGCTGAGTTTTGGCAGAATTTGTTACACAGCAATACATAACCAATACAGGTTTGTTAAAACATAAATTGCTGAGCCCATCCCCAGAGGTCCTGATTCACTATGTCAGTGGGGAGGGGGGCGTCAAGATCTGGAATTCTGTCAAGTTCCCAACTGATGATGCTGATTTGGAAGTACACATTGAGAAGACTGTTCTATCTGAACCCAGGTTCTCACTGAGGACCCCACTTCCCCTAGAACCCTCTTGAGTGAGAGCTGTTTCATTTTGCTTCCTCTCTCTCTCTCACAGCCCATCATCTACTGGGCATTCCCTTCCATATCTCATCAGCCCTCCCCCGCCCACTCTCCCCAGCTCAGAAAGTGATTCCATCTCTTCTCTATCTGGAAGGAAGCTGCCAGATAATCTTTTCCAGGATCCAATCTACTCTGTAATGATAAAGCTCTGATCAATTTGCCAATCCTATTGCTAAGAAAGGCTCTTTTCTCTCTCAGATACCTGACCCTCACAATTGAAAGCTGGCTTCCAAGGCCCTTGTTTCTGAAATGCCATGTTAAAATTCCCTAACTTAGTCCCAAGGGGTAGAATGGGTAGAAAAGCAAGAACCCTCAAAAATGCAAAATGAATCATACATTTCAAAGTGTTATCCCACGTGGCAGATTGCATTACCAGCTCCCTGTATCCATGTTCACCTCTCCCTGTATCCATGCTGCTTTGCCATGTAACTTTTTAGTAGCTCCCACTCAAAGCTGGACCCAGCCACGTGACTTGCGTTGACCAATGGGAGGCTAGCAAATGCCAACACAAGGATAGGCTCGAAGGTATTGCACTATTGGACTTGCTCACCCTTGCCCCGTGTCATTACCGGAGCATACGTCCTGGCTAGCCTGCTGGAGGCTGAAAGACACAGAGGGCAGAGCCAAGTCACCCCAGTCCTCCCAGTCAATGCCATTCTAGATCAGCCAACAACCAACCAATCCCTGAGCCACAATCAGCAGACCTGCCTAACAGACTCACAGCTAAGCACAGGCGTGTGAGGGAGCCTTACTGAGATCAACCAGATCCAGACCATATCACCTAAAGCCCTCAAACACCTGAGCAACATAGTCACTATTGTCAATTGTCTGTTACATATTTGATAAAATGATATGAGAAAACACTTTGCTCTAAAGGTAGATCCCGAATGAGATCCTATATATTTACCAGAATTTTATTTATAAAATTTGGTAAATTTATTGTTTATTAGAATTATAAAATATACACACATAGACCTAATCATCATGTAACCATTGTACACTATAACTTAAAGTATCCATCACTGCATTCATGGGGAGTGGGGAGGGTGGACAGGGAGGTTTTGCTCCATGAGAGGGGATTTCTGCTAAATAATTGATGGATTTGAATCTCTGCACACAATGCGCCCGGAAACTCCTCCCCATCTCTGAATTAGAAGAAGGTACTGACCGCATCCCAGGTCAAGCAGCTGGGATCATCAACATGGAAGGTTTCTCTCTCTCTCTCTCTCCAAAACACTAGCTTGTCCTGGATGAGAAGCAAACCCACTCTGCCCTGGTTTTCTCGGAAGGAGTGACTGTGGGCCCTCCGCAACCAGCAGCAGACACCGAGCTGAGAAAGCACCTCTCAGCGCAGGTGCTCTTGTCTGCAACCAGAGAACTATGAACCTGCAGACCTCCATTGGTAGGAGATGCACTGTATTTCCCTTGGGTGCCTGCCCCTCAATAAATAGCATCTATTTGAAGAGCTCGGATGTCAAAAAGGCTTAACCTCATCTGTCATATTTGAGCAGGATGGGACTAAGACATTTTGAAACTCAAAGCATTAGTAAGATCATGTGGCCCACTGCCAAGTGCCATTCAAAATAATATGTTTTTTAATGCTGCAAAACTTCGTGTATGCTGGGATCTAGCTGTTCTGATTGCAAACTTTCTGACAAACTACAGAAAGCCCAACCTCTCTATTTGGATGGATTTTGTTTATTTGAGGGGGAGAGAGAAGTTGTTGTTTTGCTGGTTTTTACAGCACATATTGAACCTTTCTGATCGGTAAATCAATCTACCTGCAGGTTAGAAAAGACTACAGGAAAGCTACAGTTTTGTTTTTTTTTTACCTCGGCCTGGCAGATTGACCTGATGAGGGGCATCCACTTTAAAATGGAAACAATGTAGGGGCGCCTGGGTGGCTCAGTTGGTTAAGCGACTGCCTTCGGCTCAGGTCATGATCCTGGAGTCCCTGGATCGAGTCCCTGGATCGAGTCCCACATCAGGCTCCCTGCTCGGCAGGGAATCTGCTTCTCCCTCTGACCCTCCCCCTTCTTATGTGCTTTCTCTCTCATTCTCTCTCTCTCTCAAATAAATAAACAAATGATCTTAAAAAAAATAAAATGGAAACAATGTATACCAACAGCAAAGTTTCACTGATAAATACAAGATAGGTAAAGTTTCATATGTGCTTTGGAAAACAACCGATTTCTGAATGTGATTGCATTTATAGGATAAAACTCTAACTCGTAATAGAAGTTCAGCCTATCAATGTTTACTTTGAATACTATTTTTACTTTATAACCTAACCACCCTTCTGATTTTTTTAGCCTGCTTTTACATCTTAATGAGATGTAATGTTCAGAAAAGCCTAAAATGCTAGCCTTCAGAGAGGAGTTGATGTATAAAATAGAGGTTTCCTCCTCATAAATGGGGCCTGCCCTTCTGAATCCCAGATTTAGCCCCAACACAGCTAGGACTCCCTGGGTTAAGAAAGGTGTTTATTCTCCAAAGAACTGTAAATGTAATGCATGTGATAGTTATTCATAGAATGGCTAAATAATTCCATCATCCAGAGAGCCAACTTCTAGAATGCAAACTGTGGGGTTGTTTCCTGATCAGATTTTTAAAGGTAAAATCCTCACTGTTCTTAACTCAGACCTCTCTCACTCTTCACAAAGAGGCAATCTCCTCATTCTTGGTGTCTAACAGGAGGCAACGACTTTGGAATTCTCCCCCATTTCAAGTGCCCGCAGACCGCTCCTGTCTTTTACAAGCGTCCAGAAGCCTGGTTGCAAAAACAAACCCTATGGGGAAAAAAAACGGGTGGATGAATTCACCCAAAGTGCAAATTACCTCGAGACTCAGCTCCCCTTTTCTGTAGAACTAACAAGTGAATCTTAAAGTCCAGACAAAAAAAACCCCACTGAAGTGAGCCTTTGAGAGACATTTGTGCGGGTGAGGACAGCATTTTCATGGTAATTTGTTAATGTTCTTGCAGAGCAGGGGTAATTTACTGCAGTAAAATCCAGCTAATAGTTGTAGAGATTTGAGGCCTTCTTCAGGGAGCGCGTGCACGCCCACAGGCTGTCTGCTGCCTGCAAGGCTCCCACAGCCACTCACAGATCCCCTGCTAAACTTTGTTCCGGCTGGACCTGCTGGACACCCCTGCCCTGCCCGCTTCCCCCACCCTACAGCCTCAGAGGCAGTGCCCAGGGAGGGAAGCCCAGCGGGGGGGTGAGAGAGAGTGGGAGCAAGGAGTTTGGGGAGGGCTCGGGCAGAAGCCTTGGTGTTCAGGACACTCAAACTCTGAGGTCTTAACCCGACAGCTCTCTTTTGGGGCAGTCTGTCAAGAACAAGACAAAAAAGAAAAAAAGAAAGATGTGTAAAAGACGTCTATCAATACTATTCATTTTCTTTTCTGATTATGAAAAAGATACCCATTCATTATAGGTTTTCAAAAAACCAAAAACCCAAAAGGGGATAAAATCACCAGTAATTCTATCTAGACATCTTGATTCAGTTCCTTCCAGTCTTTCTTTTTTTTTTAAGATTTTATTTATTTATTTGAGACAGAAAGCGTATGTGTGCAAAAGACAGAGAGAGAGAGCACACAAGCAGGGGGAGTGGTAGAGGGGGAGGGAGAAGCAGACTCCCCACTGAGCAGGGAGACCGATGTGGGGCTCGATCCCAGGACCCCGGGATCATGACCTGAGCTGAAGACAGACGCTTAACCAACTGAGCCACCCAGGCGCCCTCTTCCAGTCTTTTTCTATGCAGAATTTAATTACTCTATGCAACTTTATTGTGAATGAATCCTTTTTTTTTTTTTGAAAATAAGATTCTTATAGCCACCTAATATCATTGTCTGTACACACTGTAAGTCATAGAATGTTCCTGTTAGAGGACCACAGCGGTGGCTCCCATTATTGCATAACTATAAATAACATTGTAGGGACCATCCGTGTACAGAAATCTTGGTCTCACACTCTATCTATTTTATTAAGATGGATTCTCAGAAGAGATGAGTGGTATCAACAGATACGGACATGTCAACGTACTTGGTACATAAAATCGAGTCAAACTGCTTTCCAGAAAAGCTGCAGCCATTAGACAGAACAGGAGTCTCATATTAAGGCCCTTCAGCCACATTCAGTTTTTAATCTGTGCTCATTTGACAGGCAAAATTACAGATGGAAAGTTACTTTTTCAGTTTATGGATACAAAATGCATTATGTATAGCTTGGTTTGCTCATAAAATTAACAAATCTGGCCCATTTGGAAGGCATAAAATCAGTCACTGAGAACTGAAAGTGACCTCACAGAGCTCATGATCCGCCAGGTGAAGTGGTTTGCCCAGGGTCACGCAAACATTTAGTGATGAACTTGGACCTAAAACCAAGAATTGTTCTAATTCCCACCCCATTGTTGTGAAGTACAGACTTTTAGTAAAAATAAAGCCTACTTTAAAATGTGGAAAGAACGGAGAGATGGAGGGGATATGATACCACCTTTCATGTCTAAAACCACCTTTTAATTTCTGCATTCAAACATCCTCTCCATCTGACCCTGCCATGGCTTTAGAATGGAGTCACAAATTCTTCCTGATGCCAGGACGGGTCTGTGTCCCCTCCCCTTGAATCTGGGCAAGACTTCTTTGACCAATAGAGCACAGGAGAAGGAATGCCACGTGATGCATGAGGCTAAGTGACAGAAGGCAATACGGCCTCCTCCTTACATGCTGGGAACACTTGTGCTGGGAGATATGAGCCACCACATAAGTAAGACCACCCTGAGGCCACCATGCAATGAAGAAAGCAATGGATGCGCAGGTAGATGTGCTGATTGACCTAGCCTTCAAGTCATTCAGCCCAGATGCCAGACAGAGAGAGTGAAGAAGTCTCCAGACCATTCCAGTACCCAGCCATTTGAGTCAACTTTGGCTTTCATGTCTTCTCAGCTAATGCCCCAAGCATCATGGAACCGAAGCAAGCCATCCCCCTGTGCTTTGGCTGAATTCCTGGCTCACACAATTAATGGGCATAATAGAATGATTGTTGTTTTATGTTTGAGGCATTTGTTGTGCACCAGTAAGTAGCTGAAATACAACCATCTTATTGCATTACTGCTATGATCAAAAGTTTGTGTCTGCCCTCCAAACCTCAAATTCGTATGTTGAAATCCTAATGCCTAATGTGATGGTCTTAGGAGATGGGACCCTTGAGAGGTGCTTGGGTCATAAGGAGTGTTATGAATGGAATTAGGGCCCTTATAAAAGAGGGCCCAGAGAGGTCCCCTCACACCACATGAGGAAACAGCAAGAAATCAGCAGTCCATAACCCAGAAGAGGGCCCTCACCAGAACCCGATCATGCGGGCACCCTGATCTTGGACTTCAACCTCCAAAACTGTGAGAAGTAAATTTCTGTTGCTTACAATTCACCAGTCTGTGGTATTTTGTTATAACAGCCTTAATGGACTATTCTCCATCTTTTCCTTTTCCTCACACAGCCCATGAGCTACCATTTCCCCTACCTTTCTCTCAAAAATCTCTGAGGATTGGATTGGGGGCATTTGTAACAATATTTAATATAAATATTGTTGATGGTTGCATTGAAAAAATTGAAAAAGAGACTTGGAAGTCACCCAGAACATAAGGGGACCTAGAAATTGACTTTCCAGATGACTTTAAAATGTCATGTGTTTTCTCTGCTCTTTTTTTTTTTTTGTCATCCATTTCCCAGTTCCTGATGCTTATCCACATCTTGAATGTAGAGAATTTCCAGAAACTTCCCATACTCAATCAAGTAAACAATTAGCAGGGGTCAATTTCATTAAAAAAAAAAAAAGCTACCACTTAGCTAAGTGCTATGCTAAACACTTTCCCTACATTATCTTAGTATCTTGAGTGCATGAGTTAAGTCTTCTTAACCCATTTTACTGAAGAGGAAACTGTGGCTTAATGAGGCAAAGTAACACAGCTCCATAACGGTAGAGTCAAGATTTGAACCAGGAGTTATAGGGCCCCAAACCCAGGCGTTAACCACTATCAGTAGTTTTCAAGTCCTTTGGTCACATTCCATAGTAAGAAATGTATCTTTCATCATGACCAGTGAACACTGCCACACACAGTCTACTGCAATAAAAGTGTCAGGAAACAATGAATACCTCATCATGTACACAGCACATTGACCTCTATTCTTTCTGTTTATTTTCCATTTTTAAAATGTAGGTACTTGGGGTGCCTGGGAGGCTCAGTCGTTAAGCGTCTGCCTTAACGACTGCCTGGGAGGCTCAGATCATGGTCCCAGAGTCCTGGGATCGAGCCCCACATCGGGCTCCCTGCTCGGTGGGGAGCCTGCTTCTCGCTCTCCGACTCCCCCTACTTGTGCTCTCTCTCTCTCTCTCTCACTGTGTCTCTGTCAAATAAAAGGCTCTATTGGGTAAATTTAACAAATAATAAAATTAATGCCTCAGTTCACACTAGATCTAGTTGCTGGACAGGAGTAAGATATAGGACAGATGTCCATCTCAGGTTTGCCTTTCTCCTCTCTTTCCAGAAGGGCACCGGCCACTGCCCCCAGCAGGCTCGAGGGCACGGAACACTGCTGGCCTCTCCTTGCTCCAGCTGTTCAGACCATCAGTGACTAGAGAGTTGTGACATGACTTCCTTCCTATGAGAAAATACACTGGACCAATCTCAGAAACTAGAATGAGGATGGTTGGAAGGTAACCCCAAGAATTGGGAGAAGATGCTGAAAGGTCATGAGGCAACACTGGGACTGGAGGGCCTTGGTGACCACAAACAAAGCACAATGGTGAAAAAACCAAAGATGCCACTGAAGGGAGAGGAGAATGGAGGACTCATTAGGGGGAGCAGAAGCCCTGTGCCCACCAGAGAGAGTCAAAGAGAAGCTGGTCCCTCACGGGGTAGCCAGTCCTGCTGGCTCTCTGGGAATTGGCTTTCCAATTCCAGGGACATGTATACTCAAAATAAAGACCTATCTTTCTTCCTGAAAATTTGAAAGGCTTTTACTTCTTTATGATCCAAAGATCCTTAATTAAAATGGATGCCAAAAATATTCTCACAGTGAGAATTGAGTGTGGGACAGCCACAGAGTCACAGACAAGAGACAGGACCTCCTAGAGGACTATTCCCATGCTTCTGCCTTTGGAAATATTAATGATATTAATGGCAATGCCTTTTATTTAAATGATACAGGACTTTATAGTCCACAAAAAAACTGATGACACATAATCATCTGTAAAGTGGGGATAACAATATTACCTTCCTCATATTTTTGTTCACATTCATATTTCATACTCAGATGAAATGAGTAAACATATGAAAAATCCTTAGACTAGTACCTCTCACATAGTAGGTGCTCAATAAATAGGACTTGACTCTATGATCATACTGGAACGTGGGTAGACATTATAGAGTCATCTGATAGGTGAAGAAATGGGACACTTGGAGAGACCCAGGGCCATGCTAAAAGTTACACAGCTGATAAGTGGTAATTAAGGTCTTTGGGCTTTGTGTCCTCCATCTATTCATTCCACAGGTAATCATGGAGTCCCAGGATCAGTGTCAGGCTCACACTCTACACAGTGAATATGATGGATGCAATTTCTACATCTGCAGTCAAATGCTCTTTCCCCAAGGCTTATGATGTGTCTACAATACAGGCATCAATTAGATAGTTGCTCTTGGTTTTATGCCCTGCAAAGGAGTTTAAATTAAACCACAATACAGAGGCACACAATTATGCATGCATCTTTCAGTATCTTGAGAAGTTATAGTTGGTGCCTGTCCTCAGCCTCTTGGGGTCACTCCTCCATGGCACTGATGTGCTGTTTTGTAACTCTCTGGATAATGATCTGTCCCATGCCTCAACCCAAGACTGTCAGCTCCCTAAGGACAAGAACTATCCTTGGAGCAGCACAGAGTCAGTTGATTTTAATGGAATAAAAGGGTGCTTCTCATATCAGTGCAGCTGCCTGGGTTTTTCTTCATACTCAGATTGGTCCTGGTTTTTAGTGTCATGAAAAGTTTTTATTCCTTGGAGTTTTCTGAGTTTGTGTTCCCCCCCCTCCCCTGCCCCAAGGTGGGTTTTCTGTTGAAGAGGTACATAAAGCTCAATGGAATCTGAAGTAAATAGCCAGGAATTAAAATGGCTTCCACCAAACCACCAGTAACACTTCCATACAATTCCCAAGCCGTGAGCTCTAGGGAGATGGAAGGCAGAAGAGAAAAGTAAGCAAAAGTGTAGAGAAGAGAGAAGGAAGTGAAGATGAGAGAGATGGTGGAATACAGTTCACAGCCATTCAGGCATGACAAAGCAAAATTAATTAAAAGTACCAAAAGGAGGAATTGTAAAATGCCATCTGTCCACACCTCTTTCCCACCAAATCCAGAAGAAGGTCTGGCTGATTAGATAAACAGACAGGTAGATAGATGATAGATAGATAAACAGAGAGAGAGAGAGAATATAGATATAATGTATATAGCAATAATAATTATTACATGTTATTTATTTACAAAATATACTATTATATATTATGTGTACTAGAGAGAGAAACAGACACAGAGAAAGATCAAGAAATATTCATCAAAAATCAATGTGGAACCCTTTGAAATCTTTTATTAGAAGTAAACCTGATTCTAAAAACCCCTATAACTCTGCAAATGTAAAATCAGCCATGTTCAAAAAAATATATCCACCAGAAACATAGTTTTCACTTTTAAATAAAGCCACAACACTACTTTTGGTTGATTCAATTTTGCCCAAAGTATATTTCTCTTCACCATTAACATATTTCATTCATATTAATTCCAAATAGAGCAATTTTGAGATTGAAATAGCTTTCCAGCAAAGCTAGAGTCTACAAAGTCAATAGTGCTAAATGTTAATGGATTCCGCCCTCATCAATCGGGGGTATGGGAAGGTGGCTGGATCATTTTGAAACTTCATAAAAACTTCATAGACATCAAATATTGGGAGTTAACCGTGAAGAGGAGAAGGTTTAGAGACCCTCTAGATAAACTTTCCAAAGTTAGACTTCTCTCCTGGTTTACCTAAGACAAAGAATTCTCTGGGGGGAATACAGTAAATTTGAACTTTTGTGTGGCCCTTTTATTTGTATGTGTGTGTTTTAGCGAGCACCCTAGAATGGCAAATGCTTCCTCCTTGGTGGAACCATGTAGATTCAGAAAAAGCCATCTTCCATTGAGAAAACAATTGTCTTCTATAGAGACAAGAAACAAACGCCCATGACCCGGGTCACCTCCTCCCAGCAGGCTTTTGCTGCGGCTTCCTCTGAGCAAACACAACAAAGTCCGGAGCAGTCAATCCTGCTGCCCCACACTGGGCCCCTGCAGTTGTGCTTTGCTATTTACCCTTCCTATTAATCTGTCAATGTTCTAGTCAAACATGCAAAACAATATGGTGGGTGCATAGTTTGATTGGCCATTGCTAAGTAACTTGGGCCAAAGATGAAGAAATAGAACTTCCACCCAACAAAATGTGAGGCCCAATTTGATTGTAAGAAAATGTTCAACAATACCAGTGCATGACAATTTTTCAGGGTGGCTGTGATTTAGCATCTGCCTCACCAGAAAAGAGGGGTCCCAATAAATGACATTCAGCTCTAGAATCTAAAAATTCAGGTCATGTTACTGCCCCTATCACTGTGGGATAAGACTGTCTGGGAGTTTTGTAGAAGAAGGTGCTTGTTAATGAACAGACTATTAAGGGATTTAGTCTGGTACACAGGTGAGCCCCTGGCTAAAAACTGAAACATTCTTTGAACTGAAAAATGAGAGTCCTTGTTTCAACACTCCCTGAAAAATGTGTATGCTACAATTTATAGCTCAATAGTTCCAAAATGTAATCCAAATTATCAAACATTATGAAACATACAGATAATGAGTAGCTCATTTCTTCACTCCACTTCATCTTCTGCTAGCCCAGATGAAGCCTCAGAATCCTTCTCAACACAAAGGTCTAAGTAGCCACTCCCACTCCACTGGAATTAGTACAAAATATGGAACCTATTTGTCATTCTAGCCAGTCCTTGAGCCTCGAGTGAACAAATGTATCAGAATAAGATGTGTAGATGATTAAAAAAAAAAAAATTGTCCCCTACTAGTACTACAGAGCATGCATTTTTCCTGCTGTGTGTTTTCAGAAACCAGAAAGAATGGCAGGACATAGTACAGCAAAGGGAAAGGAAAGACGGATATTGAAGTTAGGTTGACTTAGGGTCAAATTCCCTCATTTACTATTTACTAGCTACTTGAGCTCTGGAAAGTATTTAACTGTTCTGAGATGTGCTTGTTCATCTATAAAACAGAGAAAATAAAAATTTATAATGTATAAGTGAGGACTTCTCAACTCCCATCTCTGTTCCATTTTCTGTGATGATTTACTTCTCCTCAGACCACAGGCAGCTGTGGGCTCATATCCTTGGCAGTTTCTGACCCAAGAGAAAAGGGAAACTTCTCTTCCCAGCCTGAGCTCAAAAACTGATGGGAAGAATTCTGATCAGCTTGACCGAGGTTATGTGTCAACCTCTGGACTCCCACTCTGATTGGTCCAGACAAGGTCACACACCCACCCATAGCCGGGATATTGCGGTTGGGCTACCCCTAGAGGCACCCGGTGGGAGTGGGTAAGAGTAGTTTCCCAAAAGAAGTGTTGAGTAGGGGGGAGTACTTTTCTGGGGTAGGCAAAACAGTAAATACACACTCTGTGATGTCATAGAGTGAGAAGATTAAATAAAATAATCCATGTAAGGGACTTAGTACCTGGCACTTAGTAAGCATTTCCATAAATAGCAACAAAGATGATAATTATTACTGTCATCATTATTATCAATCTCTAGTCTCAAAAGTTACAATAGTAGGGGCATTCACAGAAACATACTTAGTGTTTCACATCGAGATCATCACTTACAGATGTTAGTTTTAATCTGGCTACTTAGATTATATACTCAAATAGCACTCAGTGAAATAAGTGAATACTTATTGTATACTTTTTGTATACTTTGTCATACTTTTTATACTTCAATTTGAATTCAACTAATAATTCAAATTATGGAGATTTCATTTTGCTCCAGCTCACTGAAGTAAAGGATGAAAGTAAGAAACTGATTCACTCATGCATTTACTTGAGCTCTTATGTTCCAGGCACTGGGTTAGACACTGGGTGATACAGTGGAGCCAAAGTGATCAAGTCAGTTATATAGAAGGGGCCAACTTTCCAGAAGGGAAGCTGGAGAGTAGTGAGAAGCACGATGGAGAACAATGAAACATAATAAGAGGTTGAAAAGCACAGAATGGACTTTAGGTAGAGGCAAGCCCTCTGAGGAAGGGACATCTGGGCAGACATTTGAACAAATTAAAGGGAACAGCCTCGAAAGGGACAGCATTCTACACCAAGGGAACAGTGAGTACTGAGTCTGGAGTATGACAGTGTGGCCAGAGCAGAGTGAGCAGGTGAAGGGGATAGGAAGTGATGTTAAACAGCTCGCCCACCCCGTCCCCCCAGGATGTATATGTCCTAATCCCCAGAACCTGAGAAAATGTGACCTTCCATGGCAAGAGGGACTCCGCAGATGTGATTAAGTTAAGGACCTTGTGATGGGACATTTTCCTAGATTATCCACATGGGCACAGCGTAATCACAAGGGTCCTTAAAAGGTTAAAAATGGAGGTAAAAAAGGAGGCTAGAGTAATGTGATATAAGGAAGACTCGTTCTGATGTTACTGTCTTTGAAGATGGAATAAAAGTGACACGAGCCACAAAATGCAAGTAACCTCTAGAAGCTGGAAAAGGCCAGGAAATAGAAAGTCTCCTAAAGTCTTCAGAAAGGAATGTAACCTTGCCAACACCTTGATTTTAACCCAGTAAGACCCATGGCAGACTTAGGACATACAGAACTGTAAAATAATAAATTTGTAGTTTTAAGCCACTAAGTTTGTGGTGATTTGTTACAGCAGCAAAAGAAAACTATATGGTATCATTCTCAACATTACCAGAAAGTTAGTTTCTTTCTGTCTTGAAAAACTTGTCAGGAACAACATCAGTTACTTTAAAATGCACGCACATGCCCTACTCTAATGGTCTGGGGTCACCTTACAAATACACAAAAGAAAGAATGGTAAAGGAAACATGGGCTGTGTCTCCAGGTTTTCCTAGCTGAGGCATAATGTGTCCCTAGGCTGGCAAAAATATATACATATTTTATAAGGGCATGTAAAATTATGCTATAATTCACAATAATGTGGATAAATATGGAAACTGAGAAAATGTTCCAAAATATAACAAATGGCACTAAATCAAGAATCAAAATTATTGGCTGAAATGGAGCTAAAAAATATAAAAGTGTATTATTGCTCATACACTACCTGCATCTTCATTGCAAAGGGTCTGATATGTAGTCAGCAAGAGTGCTTCTTCTTCTCCCATTGCTCCATAGTATGTCACTTAGACATCCATTTGGTGAGTTCAACTCCCTGTAAATGATGAATGGAGAAAGAAGAGCAGGTTTACAATGATGCAACAATGGGGAAATCTGACATTTTTAAGATGTTGAGCCATCCTAACTATGAACATATTTCTTTCCAGGGATTATCAATAAAATTTTATACCATTTTGTATAAAGTTCATGACCACCATTTATAAGATACAATCCTAGGTACTGTTGGTTTTTTTGTTTGGTTGGTTTTGGCTGTTTTGCATTATAAATGATATCTTTCAAATTAAATTTTTTCTAATAATTTCCAGAGTATAGAAATGTGATTCAAGGGGCGGCTGGGTGGCTCAGTCATTAAGCGTCTGCCTTCGGCTCAGGTCATGATCCCAGGGTCCTGGGATAGAGCCCTGAATTGGGCTGCCTGCTCAGCAGGAAGCCTGCTTCTCCCACTCTCACTCCCCCTGCTTGTGTTCCCTCTCTCTCTGGGTCTCTGTCAAATAAATAAATAAAATCTTAAAAAAAAATGTGATTCAATTTTATGCACTTTTTTTAAAGATTTTATTTATTTATTTGACAGCATGAGGGGAGGGGCAGAGGAAGAGGGACAAGCAGACTCCCTGCTGAGCAGGGAGCCCATCACAGGGCTCAATCCCAGGACCCTGGGGTCGTGACCTCTGCTGAAGGCAGGCACTTAACCAACTGAGCCACTCAGGCTCCCCCAATTTTATACACTTTTAAAACAGCAAGCTAGTTCAACTATCATATTAATTCTGAATTATATGCCTGTAGATTATTTGGGGTGTTTGACATGAACAATTGCATCACCCGCTAATAGTAACAGCTTTGTTTCTTCCTTTCAATTCTTTATACTTTAAATTTCTTATCTTATTTCACTAGCTTACATCTCTAAAATAGTGTTGAACAGCTGTGGTAATAGTGGACATCTGTGTTTTTCCCACAGACACATTTATTATTTATTTACTAAAGCAAATAAAGGTTGCTTGCACAGGCCCCTGTGAGCTCTAGGAATCATTAGGATTTACAGAGTATTATAGGTAGAGAGGGAAAGCCTAGTGAAATTGAGAAACACTTTCAACAGATTGCTATAAAAGGTTTTAAAATGACAAAACTAAACATACTGTTACCATATGATCCAGCACTCATGCTTCTTGGTATTTACCCAAAGAGGTTAAAAACAAAAACAAACAAATAAAAACAAACAAACAAAAAAGAGGTTAAAAACATGTCCATATGAAAACCTGCACGGCGGGGAGCCTGCTTCTCCCTCTGACCCTCCCCCCTCTCATGTACTCTCTCTCTCTCATTCTCTCTCTCAAATAAATAAATAAAATCTTTAAAAAAAAATAAAGAAACAGTCACTGATTCTTTAAATATTTTAAAACAGAAAATGAAAAATCAGTGAATTTAAAGGAAAATAGATCTCATTTTTGGATGGATGTTTATAGCAGCTTTGTTGATAATGGCCAAACTTGGAAGCAAACAATGTGTCCTTCAGTAGGCAAGTGGTTTAATATAGTATGATATATCCAGAAAATGAAATATTATTCATCAATAAAAAGAATTAACCTATCAAGTCATGAAAAACATGGATGAAACTTACATGTCTATTATTAAGGGAAAGAAGCCAATCTGAAAAGGTTACTTACTGAGATTTCAACTATATGCCCTACATTTGACATTCTGGAACAGGCGCAACTATGGAGACAGTAAAAAGATAGTGGTCGCCAGGGATTGGTGGGGATGGGATGAGTAGGCAGAGCACAGAGGATTTTGGGGGCAGTGAAAATGCTCCATATCATACCATAATGTTGGACACATGTCTTTATATATTTGTCCAAACCCATAGAATGTACAACACCAAGAGTGAACCCTAATGGGAACCATGGACTTTGTGTGACAATGATGTGTCATTGTAGGTTCATCAATTAAAACAACTGCACAACTCAGGTGGAGGACATTGACCATGGGGGAAGCCAGGCTTTTGTGTGGCCAAGTATATCGGTTATCTCTGTACCTACTTTCCAGTTCTGCTATGGACCTAAAACTACCAAAGACCTAAAAGAAGGTCTCAGAATGAAATGACCTAAATCTCTAAGTCTCTAATTTTTTGTGTGTTTTATTGTCATCTTCATTTTGGTACATATTTTTTAATTATAGTATTGAGGCTTCAACTATGAAGTATTTCAATCAAAAGGAAGTTAAGACAGGAAATTGCATGCAAAGGTGCTGGAAAAGAAAAGAAGGGGTATGTGGAGTTGCAAAAAATTAGTGGAGGTGATATTGAGTTAATTTTAATTATTTTGCCTATTAATACAATATAATAATTTTGTTGAGGCTTTTGGATGTATCACCACAAAATTCTACATAGTGTTTTCTTAGATTTTAAATCTTTATGTGTACTATAGCAAGAGGAAACTGGTTTATCCATTCTATTTCCTTGGAATTATAGGTACAGTAGCTTCTATTCCACTTCTCAAGAGAAAATTTAGAAACAAACACCCTCCCTTCAAGAAATAATTGGGCTAAATTTACCAGTAGCACAATTTAAAAAATAATAAGGGGGGGAGGCCTGGGTGGCTCAGTTGTTGGGCATCTGCCTTCGGCTCAGGTCATGATCCCAGGATCCTGGAATCAAGTCCCACATCAGGCTCCCTGCTCAGCGGGAAGCCTGCTTCTCCTACTCTCACTCTCCCTGCTTGTGTTCCCTCTCTCGCTGTGTCTCTCTCTGTCAAATAAATAAAATCCTTTTTTAAAAAAGTAATAAGGCTATATCTCTTACTCTGTGTCTTTATCTTGCTTCCTCTTCTTTTTTTTTTTTTCTAAGACTTTATTTGTCAGAGAGAGAGAGCACAAGCAGGGGGAGTTACAGGCAGAGAGAGAAGCAGACTCCCTGCTGAGCAACGAACCCGATGTGGGACTTGATTCTAGGACCCTGGGATCATGACCTGGGCCAAAGGCAGACGCTTAACCGACTGAGGCACCCAGGCTTCTCACTTGTTTCCTCTCTGCCTTCTTGTGTCCAAACACAGCAGACCTGGTTTCTGGAAAGCTCCTGATTTCTATATGGTGAGCAGAATTCACACACTTTGGCCAATATGCCTGCCAGTCACTATTTTATCTACTCAGCTTCTCCACCGTGACTTGTGAGTTATCTTCAGTCAATTCAGATTGGAGAGAGTAGGAAACCCATGCTAGCTTAAAAGTCAAGCCTCAATCCCCAATTCATTTTTACCAGGGAGCTCTTTACCTGAGAGAGTCCTCTGGCCTACATTAACAGAGCTGGTAAGTTGATGCAAAACAGATGTTTACTCTCTGAAGCAGGACTCTGAAGGGGAGGAAGAAATTATTGACTTCCCAAACATAACCCCTAACGTATTAGAGACCTCTTTTCATTCTCAGTTTTATGTGTTTGTGATTTGTCCTTTTTTCTTAAATCACCTTTCCAGCAATTTGCATGTCATTATTGTTTCACAGTCTAAGATAAGAGATCCAGTCTGGGTCAAAAGCAACTGTAAAGACCTCAAGTGCATAGCTTTATAGCTCTTCCCTCTAATATTACTCTAGTCACATATTATAGCTTCTTAACATGAACTTGTTTCCCCCAGCCACCTTCTTTCCCTCTAACAAATTATGTCTGCCCCCTGGACCAGGTTTCATAGCTTCTGCTTATTGACATCAACCATTTGATCATGATCCTTAATGGTTCTTCCTCCAGCTCACAATTTTTCAGCAACTCCTCTGATGCTAACCGCCAGCTGTCTCAGGATATTCAGTTGGGATTCAGAAGGCAGGGAATCTTACTAGCCCGCTCATGCCTTCACACCAAGCCACATCACTGATCCTGACAAGCCTAGGGAAACGGCCCAGGGCCAGTCAAGTGTCTGCTCCTAAGCCTACCATCTCCATTTGCCCTCCTCAATAACAGCTCAAAATTAACATGTTGAAACAGAATTCTTGATTCATACTCTTTTTCAGTCCTTAATGTCCATAATGTGACATTCCCCATCTCCATAATGTGACCACCATCTGGCAAGTTGTTCAGACCTATGTGTTCTCCTTGGTTTCTCCCTTTCCCCTCTCACCTCACTCACAAACTCTCATTCATCACGTCTTATCGTTCTTTCTCTAAGGTAGGTCCCAAATCCATCCATTCTCTCAATTTCCATTAGCATCTCCTTAATCCAGGACACCATTATTTCCTATCTGGATTATTACAACAGCCTTCTAACAGCTCCCTAACCAACTATTACACTTCTGATTCTTTCCGTCATTCTATCCACATTCCTCAGAGCAGCAGTAATGATCTTTTTAAAATATACATTCAATTATATAGCACCCTCACTTAAAATCCTTCAGTAGCTCCCTATTTCCCTTAGAATAAAATCCAGTCTTTTCTCATGACTGACACAGCTTCCCATGATCTGGTCCTGACTAATGTCTCCACCTGATCTCACAGTATGCTGCCCCCACTCACAGTGTGCCAGGCATACCAGCCTTCTCCCAGTGACTCAGGACCCCTGATGGTCTTTCCTGCCTTAGGGCCTCTGCACAGGCATCCGCTTGCTTGCTCCTCCCTCTGTTCCTTCACTTGTTTTAGACAGGTGATCTTCTCTGAAGACTCTTTCCTTGGCCACCCTGTCCAAAGGAAGTTTCCCCTGACTTGTATGTAATTCTTTATGCCACTGCCTTGTGCTTTCATGTTTTGCCTGTCCCCCTAAATTATAGGGAAAGAAACTATAAAAAACAACAGACAGAGAGCAAAACCCATAAGAGAAGTCAAGAAAACAAAACTTCAAAAAATAAGAGAAGGGGGAGGAAGCAAGAAATTGAAAGGAAATTGACATAAAATTACCAAACTCCTTGAAGGAAAAAAGTTCATAAAATTATTAGTAAACACAAATGTTGTGCACCCCTCAAGTGAGCATTCTGAACACTTCTTTCTAAGTCTGATGAAATGATTTCTAGGTTTCCTGCCTTCAAGATTTATGTAAGTCAATCTTCCTTGAATTCTGGCAACTACCATATTCTCTAGTTTGATAACTTATCAAAATGAAAGTTCAAAATGAGTTAGAAGCATTTGAAGAAGTCATTAGGAGCCACTAGAAGAGGCTAACCCTTCTTTTCTCATTGTGAGTTTGCACAGCAAGCATCCAAGACAAGTTTCAAAATAAAACAACCCTCCCTTAGGGCCATGGGTACATGAGGCATCATTTCCCCACAATAGTCTGACCCTCTTGCCTGCCTTTGTCCTCTGCAATGCCTCTTTGTAAATCACAGGTGTTTGTAGGCATAAAGCCCATCAGAAGGGAGTTTCTTGTGAAGAGTTCTTTCTTTGCCACTTGTTCTAAACCTGTTCAGAGAGTGCTCCATGCCTTAGACCAAATCTCCATAAAAATCAAGAAACAAGAAGTTTTCTGTATTCCTGCCCAGCAGCCGCACTATGACATTAGCTTCGACAGCTTTGTGACCCGGTATTATTCCAACTTTATTCACTAGTCTCTTTTTCTCTTTCTCTCTCTATTCCTTTTTTTAAAGCCCATTGGCATTTTTTTTATCTACTGTAAAATAAAAAGGAGGAGGATGGTTTTTTTTTAAAAAAAAAAAAAGCACCCTATGTGGCAGCTAGAAAAAGCTATCTACAGTTACTGTAGTAATGGTTTCAAAAAACACCTGCAAATCAAAGAAAGACACCATAGCAGTGTCTTCAGTGTTGTTTTTTGTGGGGTTTTTTTCTTCCCTTAAAGTTCCTTCTTGGCCATTATAGGGTAGGCTCGGGAATGAATTTATGTGACAGCTATGAAGTTAGTATTAAAATTGTGAATAGTGCCTAGCAGTTTTCATGCCCTTACTATAAGATCGCCTCAATTTGCCACACAGCGGTGAATAGGGTAAAGGGGGGGGGGTGTCAAATGAATGGGAGGAGGAGGGTATGTGAATGGGAGGGTTTCCCTAGAGGGAGCAGCACAGCAGTCACGGGGGAAGAGTGATTTATTTTTGAAATTCCAGGAAGAAAGGCCAAGAGAAGCTGCCTAAGAGATCCTGAAGCATGGCGTGGGGGGTGTAAGATAAATAATACGTCTGTACACATTTAGCAAGTGTCAGCGCCAACTCTAGAAGCAGAGACTGGGCAAGGGCGAGGGGGGAGGTGTGATGGTAAATCCATTCCTCTGGTCTTCCAAGATTGAATATTAAATGCCAGCAGGGAGCAGATGCGGGTAGGGGCTGCAGACTGGGGGTAAGGGCACGGAAGGAGGGGGTTAAGCGTTTCTCTCAATGGAAATGAACCACTTGGGGAGAATTAGGAGAGAGCCGGAGCAGGCTGGGAGGGGGAGAGTGTCTCTCAGTGAGTTTAAAGAGAGGAACTTTTCTGGTGCAGGGATTTGGGGAGGGCGTTCAGAAAGCCGAGGTGCAGCGGCCCGCAGAGAGCAAGGTGGGACGTGCCCTCCGCTGCCCCCGTGGCCCCGCCCCCGCGGCACCCCCCACCCACCCCGTATTAGCATGCGGGCCGCAAAGGCCAGCCGGGCGGGGGAGGGCGGCAGTGGGATCGCCGCGCGGGGCGCATTGTGGGCCGCGCTCGCCTCCGCGGGGGACCATCTGCTCGCTGTCAATGCATCACCTGCTCGTCTGGGCCGTCGCCGGGGCAACGTGGGGCGGGGGATTAAGGATCGTGTGCGTCTGGGTCCGGGCGGCGGGGGCGGGGCGCTCCTCGGCCGCCCGGGGCCTGGGACTGTAGGCCCGGCGGAGGGGGCCCGCGACCACAGTGGCTGGCTCAGCCGTTCGCCGCTGCCCTCCGGCTTTGCGAAGACAGCCGAGCCGCCTTCACTCGCGGAGGTGGCTGGTGTCCCGAGGGGGAGCAGACAGCAAAAGATCCAGCCGTTTGAACCCACCCAGAGAGCGAGAACTGTGATCCTCGGGTCTACCTGGAGCTTCTTGGGCCATGTCCCAGGACCGGCGTCTGCAGCTTCCTGCGGGGAAACTGATCCGCCCACCCCGGTCCCTGGAACCGTTCTGAGCAACGCCCCCGCAACGCCGTTCTGAGCGCCCCGCAGTCGTTGGGCAACCACAGTGGAGTGCGCATGGCGGGTAGACCCTCCCTGGTTCCTGTCACCTACGTTACAGATAACTTCCACACCTCTCATCTGATATTTTGGTTTGCCGCCCAACGCCCAGACTGGGGGAGCCTTTGACATCAGAATATGAGTGACACCTGCTCTTTGGGGGAGGATGGTCCCAAGGTTTATCAAAACGGGTTTATTTTCCATGGAGACAGTGGTTCTGGGGTCCTGAAATCCCCTTTCCACCTATTCCTGTTCCTTTCACTCGAAATAATTTTGAACACAGGAGTACAACGAGCGATGCAGCCAACAGCAGGGGGCGGAGCGAGGCTGTGGATGGAAACAAGTGTCCCCTTTGGGATTACATTTGCTCCAGAGTCACCAACAAAGGTCCTTCCTATCTGCCAAAGGATTCCATGCCCCTTAAACTCCCTTACCTAAGTTTTCCATGGAGTCCACAGAAGCAAGGCGTTATTAAGCTTTAATCACAGCTGGTAATATACCATGTTTTCTTTCTGGGCCGGCTAAGTACTGTTATTCCCCTGCAGAATAACCTGAAGCAGCAAAAAAGTTGAGATTCACCAAATCCCGGACTGGACCGCCCAGACCCATATCTAAAACATTTCCAGTCCGGTAAAATCCCAGCTTGTTTCTAAAGATCTGAGTCCAGAAAACCCCAAACCTGTCTTGTTATATCTCATTCCAGGGGCTGGCAACTCTTGAGAATCAAGTCTTTCTCTGACTTAGTCACTCCAACCCTTTTCCTACAGTCCTGTTTTCTGAAGAAACGGAGAAATTGGCCTCTTTTCCAGTAAACCCTTTGTGTTGAAGAAATTATTAAACTGTCCATTAACCTCAAATTTTCTCCTGTCTTTGATTCCAGCCATTTTTCTCTTCTTTAACCAAACCCTTATTTAAAGTTACACTAAATACAAGTTGATAATATAGATCTTATGTATTTCTCCACCTAAAATCTCAAAATCATCAAATACAATTTCTCTCATCCTTTTATGATTTCTGGATATGAACATAAAAATTAGACTAATTTCATGATTAAAATTAAACAGTTTTAAAATTTACTGTTGCCACCATTTATTTGCTGTTCCTATCATTTATATGCAAGTGAAGAAAGTTAACTCTACAAATACCCATGTGTTTTGACATAATAGATGAAGGAAAAAAAATAAATGTGTAATGTATTAATTTGCTCAAAAGATAAAGAAAATTCTACCCATCCAAAACTGCTGTTAATTGTGACTTTCATGGATTAAAGAGAGTTCTGAGAAGGCAGGCTCTTTGATTCACAAGGTACCGCTGACGCTGGAACAACAAGGGGGTTAGGGGCACTGACCTCCCACATAGTCAAAAATCCACATAGAATATTTGACTCCCCCCCAGATTACTAATAACCTACTGTTGTAGCTTACTATACTATATACTACATAAGGCTTACCTATAACATAAACAGCACATAATTTCTATGTTATATGTATATATACTATATTCTTAGAATAAGCTAGATAATAAAAGAGTTATTAGGAAAATCATAAGAAAAGAAAATACATTTATAATACTGTAAAAATCATCATATAAGCGGACCCATGCAGTTCAAACCCGTGTTATTCAAGGGCCAGCTGTACTTCCAAATACACAGAATCATGGCATCATTCCTATTTAAAGAAGGATGAGTTTGAGTCCAACCATCAGCTCTATCGACAAAGTAAATGAAACGGAAATACAAGTAACCTGCCCAAGACTGTTACAGAAAAGCTGCGGATGCCCAGGGCACTCTCAACCCCACGAACCTCCCGAGGGAGCGCTTTCCACACCAAGAACACCTCAAAATGCCTTTTATCTACTCTATTCCTACTCCAACAGCTGCTGACTTCACAGCAGAGATGAGAACTCTTCATCAATTCAACGAATAATCATTGAACACCTGCCACATGTCAGACAAGCTAGACAAAGATCCCACCCTTATGGCACTCACTGTTTAGTAGGGGTAAATAGATTTTTAAAAAAACAAAAAACCTCTTTTCTTTACTCATTTACCCAATAAACATTTCTTGAGCAACTAATCAGTACTATGATAAGAGGGAAAAAAATATATCCGTAAATAAGATAGGGATATCTCTCTCAAAAAAAGAAAAACATACAAAAAATTAGAGCATAATGTAGTTAATTAGAAAATACCAGTAGGACAAAGTATCATGGAAGTAAAGAGGACACATCAGATAAATTTGCCTGGATAGCACCACAGAGATGTCATAAAGTGGGCCATGAAGAATTAGTAGGAGTCCCCAGCACCTAAAATAGGGCATGGACATAGCAGATGCTCAATAATTAGTTGTTAAATGAGTAAATGATGTAGTTTTCAAGTAGACAAAGGGAAGACAATCCAGGCAAAAATGTCACGGTATGAACAAAGGTTCCAGGAAATACTATTAAAGGGATGATGAGTGAGCAGTTCACTGCAAGCCAAACAATATAAGAAGAAAGAGGAAGATGGAATGCCAGTGTGGAGGTATGTGGAGGGAGGGATTATCATGTCAAGAAGGTAGACTTTGTCGGGGTGCCTGGGTGGCTCATTTAAGCGTCTGCCTTCTGCTCAAGTCATGATCCCAAGGTCCTGGGATCGGGCCCCACATCGGTCTCCCTGCCCCACGGGAAGCATGCTTCTCCCTTTCCCACTCCCCCTGCTTGTGTTCCTGCTCTTGCTATCTCTCTCTCTGTCAAATAAATAAAAATAAAATATAAAAAAAAGGAAAAAAAATGTAGACTTTGTCTTAAGGACCAATAAATTTTCAACAGCAGAACGCTTGCTTTAAATAGAATTGCAAGGAACACAAATATAATAAAATTGATCAAAACAGAGCGGTCCTACTTGAAACAGGGGTAGGACCTGACACCCTGCCCTCTGGTCACAATCTCACTGTCTCGGCACTGCTGGGGAACCCAGCATGCCCCTTGGAACACTCTTTGAAAACCAGTGCCATGGTCCGTGGGTCATCACTGAACATTATTGGACATGACAATGCAAGTTTGGATGGAAAGAAGCCAAGAAGAATAGTTAGGATGCTATTGAAACATGTACTGCATAGAGCACTGGGTGTTATACGAAAACAATGAAGCGTGGATCACTACATCAAAAACTAATGATGTATTGTATGGTGACTAACATAATAAAATTAAATTTAAAAAAAAAAAGGTTGCTATTGAAATTGTCCAAGCACAAAATAATGAGGATTTAAGTTAGACCAGTGACAATCATACTGAAATGGAAGATAAAGAGATTTTGAAGATGGAATCCTTAATATGTATGGTCTTTCTACTTCAGGGAAAATAATTTCACCTCTACTACATCTGGATTTGGATATTTTTAAATGATGATATGTAACAAAGTACATCACAGCTGTTACTATGGCCAACACCTTCCCACACTTGCAAAAGTTTGTGAAAAAAAAACACAAATTCCTTTGTAGTGACTAGTTAAAATATGGCTTGAATCTCAGAATATAGATTTTTGGATTTCTAACAGGAGCAAATGGAAGATTTAGGAAAACAGCAAAAAGGAAGGCACAGATGAGAGCGGTCCAGTACTCCCTTAATTAATAACCAGGGGAACCAATTTGTGTGCAATAATCAAAGTTATGGTGAACAGTGACCCTTCCCCACACCCCTCAAATGTAAGCATTCAAGTGTTGCTCTTAAAAGGCATATAAAGTTCACATATAATATTGCTCACTTATATTTAGATATATTTGATGATGAAAGGCCCCTCATGGGTAGAAAATCTGTGACTTAAGGAAATCACAAATTATGGACTGGGTAAAACAAAGATATATGCTCTTGCAAATAAGCTAATGGAAGAGAGACAGCAAAGGGGAGCTGGGAAGCCAAGGAAATTCACATGATGAAGATAGCTGGCATTTAGCCAAAAGTGAAAACTATAAATATTAATCAGATGAGAATCAGTGTCACTTTACTGCAAGAATGTTCTGTAATTAAGAGGGTGGGTATTGTGCTGTGCATGTTAGCACAATTGTTGCCAATAATACCGCATGCCGGCAGCTCCTGAGCACTGGAGAAAACACAGATTCCTAAAAGATGTCACCTACCAGAAAGTTTACCGCATACGCACGAGCCGTTTATGTCAAATTCAAATGATACGTCAAAATAAAGGGGGAAGAAATACCAGGGCTTCAAAATTGTGCTTCTGTCTTTAAAAGAAAACAAAAGACAAGGAAAGAAATATCTGTTGGACACCTATTATATGCCAGGCATTTACTAGACACTTTCCATACATCATGTCATTTAATCCTTACCTCAAACGTGCAGGAAAGGTGTCCTCATAACCACATTTCAAAGACGCATCAGTTCCAAAGTTGGCTCTGCTGTCCAGGGTGTGACTCTGGGTGTGTCTCAAGTAGAGCAGAGGTGAAATGTCCCTAACATTGGTGACGTGACAAGATCATGAGATTAATGTGCTTAATGGATTATCCATGTGAGCAGTGTCTTCCAGGGAGCTGATGACCCTTGGAGTGGAGGGGAAGTCTCGGAGGGAGGTGCCAAAGCTCTCATTTGGGGAAGTCAGCAGTAACTCTACTCAATGGTCAGGCAAAGGGTGTTTAGAAACATACCGAGTGTCAAAGGAGAGGAGGTTACTGGAGACCAAAGGAGTAATGGTTGAAAGAGGCAGAGGGGGACGAAAGTATGTTGTTCCCTACTTTCCTCTGTGCCCGGACACAGATGAGCAAGGATGAAGACATCCACTGTGGCAGGGTGCAAAAGCAGGCATCTCTTCAAAGGAAAATAGGGGTTTAGTTAGGTCAAAAGTGGAGGGCTCTTTGAATGAAGAGGCCAAGGAT
Organism: Neomonachus schauinslandi; assembly: GCF_002201575.2. Lineage (NCBI taxonomy): Eukaryota > Metazoa > Chordata > Mammalia > Carnivora > Phocidae > Neomonachus > Neomonachus schauinslandi. The sequence continues at coordinate 18,496,486 of NC_058407.1, read as the reverse complement.
GTAGAGGTCACTTTCTTGTCTCTCCCTTGCCTATAGTCTAAAATCCAAATACTTAGAGGTCATTGAAGCCCTTCATGAGATGATCTATAATGGCACATCTTCAGATAGGCCTTCCCTGGTAAATGTTTAACAACCAGCTCTCTGAGAGGATAAAACCCTGATCTGTAGCATCTGCCAATATCCCTGGTTGTAAATACTCCCACCATGATTGACTTCAGCTTCCAAGGCCACATTAGTGAGTGCAGAGTTAGCAGAAGATGTGCACAATCAGCTCTGATGAGCCAGTGCAAATTGGTTCCAACACACCATTCGCCCTTGTCTATTTCATGCTCTCCTGTCCCTTCTTCCCATTTAATCCTTACCTCTGTATTCTTGTTCAAAGGTAGGGCTGCTAACTTCGGCAACTATACACGGCACAACTCTGGCAGAACCATGTTCATCACAGTCATCACTGACACATTTATGTAATATAACAGCTTTCCTTCAGTTGGCTGCTAAGTATAGAGAACAGGAGACTGTCCCTAATTTGCACAGAGGCATCATTTGGTTGTCATGCTGCTCAAATATCACATACTGGACATCCATCCCACAGGCACCTTTTTCATTAGCCCACAGGGAATTTAAAAATGTTTGTTTTTAAAAAACTAATTTGCCAGGTGCCTGGGTGGCTCAGATGGTTAAGCGTCTGCCTTCGGCCTCTGCCTTCAGCTCAGATCCCAGGGTCCTGGGATCGAGCCCCGCATCAGGCTCCCTGCTCAAGTGGGGAGCCTGCTTCTCCCTCTCCCTCTGCCATTCTCTCCACTTGTGCTCTCTGGCTCTATCTCTCTGTCAAATAAATAAATAAAATCTTTAAAAAAAAAAAAAACTAATTTGCCATTCATCTATTGATGGACCCTTGGGCTGCTTCCATAATTTGGCTATTGTAAGTAACACTGCAATAAACATAGGGGTGCATGTATCCCTTTGAATTAGTGGTTTTGTATTGAATGGATAAAGAAGATGTGGTATATTATATATATACAGTGGAATATTATTCGGTCATAAAAAAGAATGAAATCCTGCCATTTGTAATGACATGGATGGAGCTAGAGAGTATAATGCTAAGTGAAGTAAGTCAGTAGGAGGAAGACAAATACCACATGATTTCACTCATATGTGGAATTTAAGAAACAAATGAGCAAAAGAAAAGAGAGAGAGAGAGAGAGAGACAAACCAAGAAACAGACTCTTAAGTATAGAGAACAAAGTGATGGCTACCAGAGGGGAGGTGGGTTGGGGGATGGATGAAATAAGAGATGGGGATTAAGGAATGCACTCGCTGTGATGAGCACTGGGTATTGCATGTAAGTCTTGAATCACTATATCGTACACCTGAAACTAATATTACACTGTATGTTAACTATCCTGGAATTAGAATAAAAAACTTAATAAAAGATAAAAATAAAAATAAAAACTAGCTTGCCAACATTTAAAAATAAGAAAACAAAAATCCAAATTTCTGGATTCTCTTGGGAAAATCAGAGCAGGCTGCATTATGAACAAATGGAAAATGCCTCTGCCTACAAAGAGCTAGTCACTCAAAAGATGGCAGATCCATTAGCCCACCCAGGCTGGTATTTTCTACTCAGCATTTTTACCCTGATATCCTGGAATCCATGTTATCTGGACTCTATTTTCTTCTGAAACCCCTCCCCTACCTTCCCTCCGTTTCCAGAACAATCCTCGCACCTGCCATTCTTCTTCCTGAAATACTCCACTCCCCAGCCCCTTCACTTGGCCAGCTCCTACTCATTCATCCTCCCATTTCAACCAACTCTCAGCGAGACTCCCAAATAGCCTTCAGCCTGCTTATACTCATACCACGCACCACAGAGCACTCAGAGTGGTCTTTTTAAAATGCAAATCAAATCATGGCACAGGGTAATTATAATGGGACACAAACTCCTTAAAATAGTCCCTAAAGGACTATATGATTTGAACACTCTCCCTATTCTTCAGTCACACCATTTCCCTTTCTCCTTCACACACACCACAATCGTACTCTTGCCGTCTGGAATATTCTTTCCCAAATCTTCATAGACACCTTCGCCTCATCCTGATCTCAGCATGAATCAACTGCACATCTTCAGACAGGCCTTCTCTGGACATCCACAGTCTAGCATAGCAGCCGACGTCCCTATGAGCCTCCCTTCAATGACTCTCTAGCACATCACTTTGTGGCATATCTTAGATAATCCCCTAGACCTCCACTTCAGAATTCCCAGTGGTGGGACCTGTCAATCTATACTTTTATTAAGCTACCCCTGATGTGTACCAATTTGGGAATACCCCGTCCATGGCATAATGGAAAGAATGAGGAAAGAACATCATGCATGTCAAGGAATGCTATGGTTCATCGTTAGTGTGTTGTTCCTTCTGGGTTACTATAGTTCAGTTCAGCACTGATCAGACAGTACCACAAACCCAGCCTAATTTGTGGCAGTAAATTATCATTTCCTGGCCCATTTTAGTGATACCCAAAACCCCTATAAACAAAATTCTAGAGAACTTGTTAGAAACAAATCCAAAAGTCCCTCCAATCCCTTTGAAGAAGTGATGAAGTGAAGGATGAACGCCTAGCGGTGAACTCAGCAAACGAGTAGGATGGGGAAAAATGCAGACACGTTAAAAAGAAAGCTGGAGATGCTGTGAGAGCTTAAAAATCATTGGGAAAATGTCTGACGTCATGAAGAAATGTAAGATTAAAATCTTACTTGATGGTTATGAAAATACAAAGTCTAGAGGAAAAGAAATGGAACATAGTGATAAAATCAGTGAAGTTCGATAAATCCTGTAAGTGGCAGGATGGTTTTCCAGTCATGCTGAACTTGGGAATCATGGAGACGTGATTTCCCAGCAGCTCTGCAAGCTTTTGAGTTTGAGCAACATTGAAGCCACTGGGGATGTCATTTTTATGGTATGCTTCCAAATTTAACACTTATGTAGGAAAAAAAATGTCCCAAACCAGATTTGAAAGCCCACAACCAAAACTGGAAATGCAATTCAGTCGACATGACTTACAGTATTACAGTTGTCCAGAACACTGGTAGGAAGAGATACCGTTCTTCTCAGCGACAGCCCTCATCTCCCTAGTGGACAGAATCTCTCCTAGGACCTTTCCTTTTTTCCTGGAGATTACAGCTACTTACAAATACATGCATCTTCCCTCACACTGTAAGTTCCTTTAGGGCAACATAATATTGAGGGTCAATAACCAAGGCACTGGAGACAGAGATGCCTGGATTCAGGTCCTGGATTGACCACTTGCCAACTGTATGTCCTTGTCCAAATTATTTGACCTCTCTAAGTGTTAGTTCCCTCACCTCTAAAAAGGGAGTAATCATTTATAAATGCTTCTGTGCCGGGTAGGTGCTAAATATTCTAAGTGTTCTAGTCAACCCCCATAAGAACACTTTGAGGTAGCTACAGTTACTCTCCCCATTTTATAGGGGAGGCAAACTGAGGCATAAGAATGTTAAATTTACTTATTTGTTATGTTAATATGTTAATTATTTAACATAACTTACTCAGAGTCACACAACCAATAGGTGATTGAGGTGTAATTTAAGCCCAATGTATTGAATGCTAAAATAAGGTAATGCTTGTAAAAGGCTCAGAACAGCAGTTGTGTGCCTAGAGTGAGCTTTTCCAGGGATTCCTCATGCCCCTTCCATCTGTGCCATTTAGCAGTTAGCAACCCCAAACTACCTTATGCTCCAATCATATAATGTTTGCTGCTGAAGAATGGGGTGCGGGAAGGGAAATACAAGAATAACCTATAAAGTAACTCACTCCTTCTGAAGTTAATCACCACCCAACTGAGAGCTTCAAGGAAGAACCATTTTCTTGGAATATTTCCAAATCTGCCATCTTCAAAGGGAAAAAATAAATCTCAGCCCCTGAGCCAAGCTTGAACACGGATAGTCAGGCTTGAAAGTGCAATTTAAAAAACAACTTTAAAATGCATCCTTGTGTAAAATGTAGATGATACTGCCAAAGAAAGAAACTGGGTAAATGCAAGCTGGTTTCCCAGACTGAACCAACTTGCCATCCTTGCTGAGCAAAGCAGGTGCTGGATATTATGCATGGCTACACTGACCCTTAACCAAGTTGCATTTTTAGTCTGAATTCCTGTTTGGAGCAGTGCAACCCAGCCAGCTGTCAGAAGCCATACCCAGATGTGAGATACGATAAATCCTAAGAGAGAGGCTTTCTCTTTTCTTCCCTAAACCCACCACAACAATTCCCTCATCTCGTTTCATCTATGACCTTTAAACTTTCTGAACCCAGGGAGTTCTGACATGGAGATAAAATTTTCTTTAAATCCCCCTGAAGCAATCATTTAATTGTGATAAAATTAGAGTATCACACTCCCACCCTGGGTTCCTTCCCCTTGTGCTGTAGGCTTAAGAGAGGCCAGATCGTAGATATTCAAGAGTAGGAAACTTTTATGTGACCTCAGTAATCTTAATATTTTGTCCCTTCTTTAATGGCTGCAATTTGGTTCATGGACCATCCTTCATCCTGCTTGTGCCCACTGGGATTCTCTTTTATATCCTGTCCATTGCAGGTCAGGTCCAGCACCCCCTTCGCCCAGGAGCCTGCATGTTGCTGGGTGGTCCCAAGCTAGAAAGTGAAAGACATTACCTGACCATTTTGGACAGTTGTCAAGGTTCTCTTCCATGAAGCCAGGCTTGCCCATCCTGACTCTCAAGAGGCTCACTAGTGGGGCACCTGGGTGGCTCAGTCCCTCAAGCATCTGCCTTCGGCTCAGGTCATGATCTTGGGGTCCTGGGATCGATTCCCATGTGTGCTTCTCCCTCTCCCTCTACCCCCCTCCCCTGCTGGTGTGCACTCTCTCTCTCTCTCCAAATACACAAAAAAATCTTAAGGAAAAAAAAAAAAAGAGGCTCACTGGTGAAGCTGTCATCTTTAAAGCCCCCAGAGAAGAAATGGGGAGGACAATAGAAACACCTTTGAGAAGAAAATAGAATTTCATTCACCCAAGATGCTAGTCTCATTATGACCTTCAGTTGGATCCCAGGGGTGTTTGAGAGGTCTAAGAAGTAAAAGAAAACCAAGAACCAAAACAAATGTGGGGCGCCTGGGTGGCTCAGTTGTTAAGCATCTGCCTTCGGCTCAGGTCATGATCCCAGGGTCCTGGGATCAAGCCCCACATCAAACAAAACAGAAGCCCTAAAGGTGCCCTGACCCAGACTCCTTAGACAGCAGTTTGGGAAATAAGAGTATTCCTACTTGAGCCTGCTCCTGAGGAGCCTTGACCCCTGCCCAGGAGGGTTAGCCATATTTTCCTTTCATCACTATCGTGACAAATACCGATTTATACTCCATGTTCTCCCTCTCGTTGCATTTTCAGTGATAGTTTGGTTCCTTTTATGGAATGTATAGCAAACAGCCCAGTGGGTCTGCCCTCCGGTGAGGCTCTGGGAATCTGTAGGATGGTTGTAGTTGGGGATGGAGGTGAAGCTGGTCTTAGTGCAGTAGACATCTGCTCTTCTGTCCGCCCAGCAATCATTCCTGCTTCCTCAGGTGAGAGTTTGCTGATATTCCTTGGGGAAATGCTCATCCTCTGCTCTCGGTTCATGTGTCCCATGGGGCATGTGTCCCAGATCCGGCACAATAACTGGTTCAGAGAAGGACGTGTGGCCCCAGCCAGACCAGGGAGAGTCAGGATATCTGCATGAACCCTAAGGGAAAGAGAACTCGCTCTCCACCAGGGTTGCTAAACGGAGAGAAGGGAAACCTGCAGCTCCATTTGGCCATTTCTTGCCATTGAATGAAAAGAGTATAAAGCCCCAGGGAGGGAGGCAGAGCCGAGAAAGAGAGTTTCCTAAGGATATGACTTCACAACTAAACCAGCCATGCCTAAAGCCAGATACGCCCCTGAATTTTCAGTTTCATGAGCAAATACCTTCCCCTCTTTACTTAAGCTGGGTTTTCTGTCCTTTGCAACTGAAAAAGTCCTGATTAATAAAGCAAGCTCTATGATCAGTCTTCCCCTCAATAAAATAACAACAACAACAAGATTTCACCAGGAGTAGGAAATGGGCTCTTTCTTTGAGCACGGATTATAGTCCAGCTCTGGATCAGGACTGGGATCGGGAGGACTCTAATTTGGAAAGAAAATGAAGACAGAACCAAAGTATTTGAACTCAATTTATTAACAGAAAGAGTATTCAATCTTTTACCAAATATTTATTGAGCACCAGATGCATGCTGGACAAGTCAGTGTGCTGGGCTGCGGTACACAGCCCAGAGCAAGAGGCGGGGTCGGCCCCTTGCTCACACTTTTGTGGAGAAAAACAGAAAGTAAACAAGGAAGTGCTACATCACGTGGTGGCCTATGTTTTGGAGAAAAATAAAGCAGGATGAGGAGGATAGGGAGTGGGGGATGGGCCGAGAAGGAGAGGCCTCTCATCCAAGCAGAAAGCAGAAGCAAAAAGGAGCCACGCAGCTCTCTGAGGGAGAGGACAGCCCAGGAGCAAAATCCCCGAGGTGGGAAGGCACAGGGCAGGGCCATGGAATGGCTAGGAAGGATCCACAGGAGCTAAAGTCAGAGTTAGAAGGGAGGCCAGATCCTGTAGGACCCTCTAGACACTGTAAGGACTTTCCTTTGACTCTGAGCAAATTGGGAGCCATCGGAGCATTTTGCAAAGAGGAAAGCTGTGACCTCCTGTCATTTGAAGGATGGTTCTAGCTGCTGTGTGGAAAATAGGTAGGAGTGGGGGTGAGGGGTTGCGGGGCGGGGGTGGGGGACAGGAGCAAGGACAGAAGCTGAGAGATGCTGTCCAATTCTACCCAAGCTTTCCGATGGAAATAGCATAAAAACGTTTAAATCCAAGCAGTCTGCCAGAAGAAGAAGAGTATTGAAAAAACAATTCTCAAATACCCCTGCAGAGAAAGAGTTCAAAACCATAGCACATAAATAATTATGGTTTTAGTCCCTCATAGTTCCAGACCAGTGGTTCTCAATCAAGGACCTGTTTTTTTCCCCCAGGATACATCTGGCAATGTCTGGAGACCTTGGCGGTTGTCACAAATGGCTGGGGGGCGGCGGGGGGGCAGGAGGGGAGCGTGCTCAGGGCACCTTGCGGGTGGAGGCCAGGGAGGCCGCTCAGCATCCCAACACAGCCCCACACAACAATGAGCCGAGCCGTGCGGCCTCACATATCAATAGTGCTGAGGTGGAGACACCCTAGTCTACAGAGTGTAAAGATTCATTGTTCTCAGTTTTTGTGTTAGTGACTCTTAAACTTGCACTAAATATGAAACCAGAGAAGCACAGACTGAGTTGGATTATTTTCCCCTTTGGCTAATCATTTGAAAGACAAAAGCTATCATTGCTGTTTTCCATTTAAGAACAGCTTATTGAAAAAGAAAATAATAAAGAGTGGCCGTGCTGTCCAGTAGATCCTTAGGAAAAGAAGGGACAGAGAATATTCCTCAGTTTGTAACAGGAAGAAGACTTAAAAAAAATTTTTTTTAATATAAAATGTCATTGCAGGGAAACAAAAGTACCTGGCACAGATTTTGCTTTGGGGAGGAAAATGCCTTTGAAAACCCAACTAGTTGTATAATTAAGTGATAATGAATGCAGAGCTGTACTTTGTATTCCATTCCAGCACATTGGAGTTGAATCTGAGCTTGAAAAGCTAAATCCCTCAGTGCGCTGGCCCCTCATCAGTGAAGTGCAAATCAAGGCCTTTAACTGCTACAGAAGGGGTGTTTCCAAAAAAAAAGTGTGAACTACAAATATTATGTTTTCAAACTGCCTGCTTTCTAATGATATGCTAAGTTGTAGATGCAAACCGTATTTAATAGAAAGAAATGTTTCCTTGGAACAAGAAAGCAAGCTATCATATGATGTTTTATGCTAAATGGAACGATAATCTAGTTTTTAAAAAGAAAGAAGGGCTATTAATTTCCAGTTTATAAGGGCAGTAGGAATGCCTTCTGGATTTTTAACTCGCCGATGACTCTACTTAGAGGAAGACTGAATAATATTTTTATTTGTGTTCTGATGTGTAAGAAAGTGTGTAAGAAAGATATATGAGAATAGGTATGTATGTCGGATTAAGCTTTTCACTTTGTTATAAAGATAATTAGTCTTTGGAAACTCGTCTTAACAAGAGTTGAGAAAACTCTAAAAAATACAGCAACAAATAGAGGACCTGCAAACATAAGAAAATCCTAAGATGATGAGTTATTTAAAATGTTATTATGATAATTAAAGGACAAAATATAACCAACTTGCAGACAGGCAATCCTTCAAAGAAGCCAGTATCATTTGATGTTTTTATCTTGATACTTAAAAATAAACTGAAAGTTAAAGAGATGGAAATTTGTTTGTTTGTTTGTTTTACCAATTGGTATTTTCTCGAAAAAGGATTCAAACAAAAATTCCACATACAAGGAATTTAGGAGGTAAGCCCACTGGGAAGCAAAATAGACAACCTAATACATGTTCAAGTTCAAGTAGCGTTTTGATAAATAGGTAGGCTTAAATGACTGAAGAGAAACAGGGCTCTACAATAGGAGGGTAAACAGATGACAAAAGTGGTGAGTATTCTACTTATCGGTTAAACACCCACCAATTTGTATCTACCCGATTTCATTGGAAGCACAGGTTCTCACCTAGCTCTGACCACAGACGCGTGCCATGGGGGAACATCCCTTCCAAGAGAACCCGGCAGCACGGGGCTATGCAGGGGACCACCACGGAAGACCAGGACAGCAGTCAGACGAGGCTGCCCATCAGTCTATTCCTGCCTGGCGATAACATGATCACAGAAGGAAGAAGTTGGGGCAAACCAGTCTAGTGACACAGTAAGACAGACCCGATACATTTTTCTCTTTTGTAATTATGCCTTCATCCAAAACTGTCTGCTTAAGAACTTTCTGGGTGAGATGGGCAAGTAGCTTCTTCTGCTGGCTCTGATGAAACCAGTAGAATTAATTAACTGTGGAGTTGCATGTCCACATTGCCCCGCCTTCACTGCAAGCCAATATCCCCAGACCAACAAAGCTATGGATTAGGAAGCTTGCAGGCTGCAGCCCAGATGCCTCGCTCGCCCATGAGATTTTTGGCAGAAGTAATCAAGGCTACAAGCAGCAAGGGCAGGGTAGGAAGGAGACCTTTAGGATGCCTTTGCCAATGCCAAATATGGAACGTAGTCAGCCTGCTTGAAGTTCAAGAGTGACATGATCCACCTGATGGATGACACAAATGAAACAGACCATTTCAGGTGAATGGTTGGAGAGTCAGATGAACTAAAACTTGTTTTCTGATTTTTTTCTGATTAAAAGATACCTACGGGGGGGCACCTGGGTGGCTCAATCGGTTAAGTTTCTGACTTTGGCTCAGGTCATGATCTCAGGGTCCTGGGATCAAGCCCCATGTGGGGCTCCCTCCTCAGCGGGGAGTCTGCTTCTCCTTCTCCCTCTGCCCCTCCCCCTGCTCGTGCTTGCGTTCTCTCTCTCTCTCTGTCTCTCTCTCTCTCTCTCTCAAATAAATAAATAAAATCTTTAAAAAAAAAAAAGACAGGACAGCCCAGTAGCACAAGAGAGGTTGGCCTATGGGAAATGTATTACCTTGAGCTTTTAATTATCGATTTTTTAATGGGAATGTCTATTCTCTCAAACTGAATTATATGTTTCCTATATTTCTCTATTATCAACCTCCCATCCCCGGCATTTAGCATTTAAAGACAGCCTCTAGCAAAGGCCCTGCTTAGAGGAAAGAATAAAGAGTCATAGATGACATTTTTTAAGATTTGAAAGAAAATTCATTGCATATAATTTTAAGTAATTTCTTCTGAAAGAGCACGTAAATTAATGGCATTTGTGGATAATACTTCCATATTTTTTTCCTTTAGTTTTTTTTCTTTTTTATCATCATGAAGCAGAAGGCAAAAAAAAATTTTTTGTGAGGAATACTCAAAGGGCAATAGAAATATATATCCTGACTTCTGTCAGGATATAAGGGTTAAAGAAATTGTGAATCAGGAGAAAGATCACAGATGTTACTTTAAACCCCAAACCATAAACTGGCTCATAGGCCTGCCACAGTCTAATGCTAAATCAGTCAGAGTTCTTAGTGGCAAGCAACAGAATCTTCTTTGACCGGTTTAAACATTTATATAAAGTTATTTATTAACTTTATTTATTTATTAAAAGTTTTTTATTTAAAGTCTACCCCTCACCACTGCCCCCAAGTATCAAAGTATTAGGTACTTAGTAACATGTCCTAAGCAGATAGCAATTTAATTTATTTCAACAGTTGTGCTTTTTTCCCCCAACGGTTATGTTTTCAATGCTTGGAAGGGAGCCTTAGTTCAGCCACTTAGAAATTATGTGATGTTAGGCAAATTACTCAACCCTATGAGTCTGCTGCTTCCTCCTCCACAAAATGGGAATGATGAGTTTCTCATAGAGTTGATGCCATGACATTTTTGGAAATGGGGCACAAGCCTGGACTGGAGTAAACACACGGTAAATATAAGGTCCACACATGCCCAAGCTTTACGCTTTAATAGAGTAAGCAGCTACCTAGCTGTGTGATTTCCAATGTCCCAGGAAACCCTCCCACCCTTCAACCAAGCCCCCACTACACATACACACACACACACACACACACACACTCACATTCACACTCACACATCCCACACACACATCTGCTCACTCGTGACTGGAGTCAGGGAGATGCTGGGATGTAGCCATGAGAAATGAGTTTGACAAGACCATGGATTTGAGGAACCCACACTGAGACAGAAGTGGTAGTTATGAGATCCCATTCGGAGAGCCGTTGTACGGGAAGAGGAGGGGAAAAGGCAAAGGACACTGCTGTCCTGGCAGTGGCAGGAGACGGACACCACATAGTACTACCTGAAAGTAAGAAGGGGTGAGGCACCTGCTGAAGTGGCCCAGATATTCCTCAAAGTGACAAACGACAAGCTCCATTTCACCAATGTAGAAAGTGAGCTGAGAATATAAATAACGCATATTATAGGGATTCTAGGATAGGGATCAAAGACTGAAAAACCCTGATTTGCTGTGCTAGCATCACCTTAGAAAGGGCACAAACTACCCACAACTCCTGGACATAGGCAGTCCCAGGTAAGGGGGGCAGGAGGGGATGCAGGGGACATACGTGGACAGGCACAGAGGGTTGAATCCATTTCTGGCCAATGAAAAACCCCTCCTATGTGTAATCCCTGATTTCTTTTTTTCTTTTTTTAAGATTTCATTTATTTATTTGAGAGAGAGACAGAGAGAGCACAAGCATGGGGAGAGGCAGAGGAAGAAGGAGAGAAGCAGACTCCTTGTTCAGTGGGGAGCCCAACGCGGGGCCTGATCCCAGGACCCTGAGATCATGACCTGAGCCGAAGTCATGACCGACTGAGCCACTGACTGAGCCACCCAGGTGCCCCTGTAATCCCTGATTTCTACTATCACCTTACAGTAAATATCCGCCCAGAATAACTCTCTATTTCTTTTTTTTATAATTTTTTTATTATGTTATGTTAGTCACCATACAATACATCATTAGTTTTTGATGTAGTGTTCCATGATTCATTGTTTGCGTATAACACCCAGTGCTCCATGCAATACGTGCCCTCCTTAATACCCATCACTGGGCTAACCCATCCCACCACCCCCTTCCCCTCTAAAACCCTCAGTTTGATTCCCGGAGTCCAGAGTCTCTCATGAGGGGGAGACGAACCATGAAAGACTAACTCTGTATTTCTTATGATCAAAGCAAAACAAATAAAAAACCTAAGTGAAATAGTGGACTGAGCCAGGAACCTTGAGAGAAAGAGTAGAAATGTGAAAACTTCAAGGGCAGGCCCACACCACACATGCTCCTTTGGTCTCTCTCTGTCTTGCATGAATGCCCTTCATCCCTGTCACTACCTGGTGGGCTCCTCTTCATCCTTCAAGACCCAGCTTAATTATCTACTGCCTTCTCTGTAAAACCTTCCCAAGGACTACAGAAGGAATTAGTCATTCCTTTCTTATGCTTTGTCTCACTGCTTGGGCACCTCCTGTGTCCCACTTCCTGTCTTCTTGGCTCACTTTTCTGACCCAGCCCTAGCTGTGGCACCAGCTGTGCCCAGGAATTACCTGGCAATCTTGTACCTCAGCCACACCCCCGTCTCTTCATCACAGCCCCATCCAGCCATCTTGACATAGTGCAAACCTAGACAGAAAAGAGAGTTAACATCTTATGGGGCAAACCTTGACCATCAGAAGATGGGAGTTAGTGGAAAAAATGCCCCACTCTTACACGTCTCAGGGTACAATTTTGAAGTACATTCTACACAGCTCCTAAAAGGTCCCCAATGGCATTGCATTGCAGTTGCCCTCAGCAGTAACCAGTTAATAATACACCCTTCAACGGGCTTTCCAGCCTTCCCAGTTTCACTCTGTCTAGCAAGCACCCCGCACACACCTTAAAATCACTTCCCAAAGTAAACTACCTGCAAACAGGCCCTCGTCTCAGGCTCTGCTCAGATACAAGTTCACAATGGTTTTGACTATAAAGCACACGGAAAAACAGACCATCCACAAAGACTACTCTTCCATCCTCAACAGGTCAGCTTGGAAACCAGTCCCATTGTTATGAAAAGAGATGGTATCTAGCAAGCTCCTTTGGCTAGATGAGCACAAAACTATCACTCTCAGAGAAGAAAATAATCCCAACTTTGAAAGATGTTAGTCTGAAGGACCATCTTTGTGTGGCGAGGCCATCTCCTCCATCCAACGTCGCTTATTATCAATACTAAGAAAAATTGGGGTGCTTGGGTGGCTCAGATGGTTAAGCGTCTGCCTTCGGTTCAGGTCATGATCCCAGGGTCCTGGGATCGAGCCCTGCATCGGGCTCTCTGCTCTGCAGGAGGCCTGCTTCTCCCTCTCCCACTCCCCCTGCTGGTGTTCTCTCTCTCGCTGTGTATCTCACTCTGTCAAATAAATAAACAAAATCTTTTAAAAAATAAAATAAAATAAAAATAAATAAACCTTTAAAAAAAATACTAAGATAAATTAATCCTCTCTTCTAAAAGTGGCCCACCCATAGTTAGAGTCCAGTCATTTCCACTGGTGGCTCCCAGGTGCCTGGAAGTCAATGGGGTGTTTTGCAAGAACCCATGATAACTTATATGAGCACCGTGCCTTGTATGCGGAGAGAATAAATGGCTCATCATTTTCATCTGACTACTATGTATGTAGATGAGTTGTAATTAATCAGAGAGAAATTCATTTAAAAATGTTACTGATTTGGGGCGCCTGGGTAACACAGTCGGTTAAGTACCAGACTCTTGATTTCAGCTCAGGTCATGATCTCAGGGTTGTGAGATCGAGCCCCACGGAGGGCTCTGCTCTGTGTGTGGAGCCTGCTTAAGATTCTCTCCCCTCCCAGGGCGCCTGGGTGGCTCAGATGGTTAAGCATCTGCCTTTGGCTCAGGTCATGATTCCAGGGCCCTGGGATCAAGCCCCACATCGGGCTCCTGGCTCAGCAGGGAGCCTGCTTCTCCTTCTCCCTCTGCCTCTCTCCCTGCTCATGCTCTCTCTCTCTGTATCTCTGTGTCTCAAATGAATAAATAAAATCTTTAAAAAAAAAAAAAGATTCTCTCCCCTCCCTCTCTAAATTAATTCATTCATTCATTAAAATGTTACTGATTTCAGCCAGGATGTATAATCTCCATCAGTGATGCGTATCCTAACATGGGGGGCATCAGCAAACTACTTTCAAATTTCAAAGGGGCGCCCATATTCCAAAAGTTTGACAACTCCCTGTTTTAAGTGGTAGTAATGGAAAACAATAATTGTTTAATAATAACCTCTATGCACTGAGTGCCTACATATATTATCTTAACCCTCTCCACAATCCTGCAAGAAAGTATTTTTAGTCTTATTTTAAAGGTAAGAAAACAGGTTCAGAATGTGTAAGGGACTTTCCTGAGGCCACGAGGATAATAAGTGATGAATTGAAGATCAAAATCCAGGCCTATGAGACCTTACTATCACTATCATTCATTCATGAATTCATTCACTCACTGCATAGGCACCTCGGGGGACATGGCACATGCTGTAAACTTTGGGAAAACATAGCCATTATCCAAGCCCCGCTCCTCAAAACATCTTTCTTCTGCCAATTTAATTCAATTATTCTGTCTTTTTGCTCAGCTTAAGCAGGTTTAGAGTAACAGAACCTGACCTTGTCTTTTAGCTTCTTTTCGCAGCCCCTAAGACCCATGCTGCCTATCCTTTTTCAAGGATTTCTTGTTCTTTTATCACCTGTTTGTTCTCTGGCCTTTAACTCACCTACAAACAAAGGTGAAAGAGGAGACAAGCCCAGTGACTTGCATCTCTTCCGCTGGCCCAATCCCTTCCTTTAGCCAGGGAGGAGAGGTTGGGTCTATAGAAAGGAATCAAAACGTTGGCAAGAACAGGGCCCCATCGTGTCCAGCCATGCTTCCTTGAGGCACAGAGTGGGGGCAAGAGAGACATGTGTGGTCATGTTTTCCAAGTGTACCCTTTTTGTTCCCAAACCAGGGAGACATGCTTTCCTGGCTTCTGCATGCACCCTCCCCCAGTCACACAGAAGAACAACGAACTGTGGGCAAGTCTTCTCTTTAAAATGCCAACCATGGGGTGCCTGGGTGGCTCAGTCATTAAGCGTCTGCCTTCGGCTCAGGTCATGATTCCAGTGTCCTGGGATCGAGCACCACATCAGGCTCCCTGCTCAGCGGGAAGCCTGCTTTTCCCTCTCTCACTCCCCCTGCTTGTTTTCCCTCTCTCGCTGTGTCTCTCTCTGTCAAATAAATAAATAAAATCTTAAAAAAAAAAAAAAAACTTAAATAAATAAAATGCCACCCGTGAACAAACCCAGCAAAGCGAGGCAGCCATCAACCCTGCCACTTGATTTCAGCTCATTGACACAGTGCAAACATAGACAGAAAAGGGACTTAACATCCTATGGGGCAAACTTTGACCATCAGAAGATGGGAGCTGGTGGAAAAAATGCCCCACTCTTACACATCAGCCCAGTGACACAGTGAGGCTGGACCTAACCAACTTTGATTTATTTGAAATGTGTGATTGGTTAAGTACATGTATCTGTCACAGGTGCGGGCTGTTCCCTGACAGGGTGTCTTCTGACGACTGACTGCTCAGAGGCAGACTGAACAGAAGTACTGTTCCCAGACCCATCAGCAGATAGAACGTGGGTAAACATAAGTGGCAACACAGTCACAGGACATCTCCAGGAAATATTTTCAGGGACACCTATGATGGTACAGTGACAAGGGAAGCTCAGCATCCACAATACCCACATCTGGTTTCGGTCAGGGTTGCCTTCTCCTGAGTCCAGGGGATGCCGATCACAAAACACACCTGGCCCAGCTGCTTAAGTAGCTATGAGATCTATTGCATGCAGTTCCTGAGTCTTAAAGAAGCAGTATGGCAAACGTTCTTTGAGCCAGCAATTGAGCTCCTCTAGGAATTCTTCTTAATGCACGCCAAGATCTGGCTATAGAGGAGCTGTTCATCACAGTGTGATGGTGATGGTGGGGGTACATGATTCTCAGCATGACACAGGCAGTAAGAGACAGAGCTGGGTCTGTGGTGGCAGTATCTTCCGAGACGACTCTCCTAACCAACTGCACTGGTTTCGAGAAACCAACCACCGTAGTGTGCTGTATCCTTCAACAATCCAATTTTATACCTTTTAGTCCTCAACAAAAAATGACAGAGACTCCGTAATAATAATCCTGTAACAAAATTATGAAAATGCCTTTGAGAAGGAATAACATCCTCCTCAGAATAAAACATAGTCCGGTTTTCTTAAAGCATATTTAAGCTACTCTGGCTTGCAGTAACCTCCTTCTTGCTATATCCTCACCTGGTGTAGGCTGAGATCATCTCTCTCGTGTCTCTTTTTATAAGGACACTAATCCCATTGATGAGGGCTTCATCCTCATGACCTAATCACCTCCCAAATACTTCACCTCTAAATATTACCACATCAGCGGTTAGGTCTTCAATATATGAATTTTAGGGGGACACAACATTCATTCCGCAGCACCAAGACTCAGAGAAGTTAAGAAATGTATTCAAAGTCACACAGCCAGTAAGAGGTAAAGCCAAAACTCAAATTTTCTGGACCCAAAACTCCATGTTCTTTCTACCAAGTAATGTTTCCAAAGGACTAAGAGCTTATACCCTTAAAAAAAAGCAGTGATTCCAAGTGAATTTAATATTTTGTCCCATGATCTTATGAAAACCAATAAATGCCTCTCCTCCAAGTACCTGGGAGCCTCCATGAAGGACACAACCTCAAAATAGAGGTGATTCCTGCCTGCTATGTGGAGCCCCTCTCAAATAATCCTGAGGCAAGTAGCGCAAGATCCCCACCTCTCTATTTACTTATTTCACTCTTCTCTTTACCACTGTTAACAGCCACAAATATTAAGCTCTAGTGGGTCCCCTACAATTTCTTCTGAGTAGCAGTGATGTAACTCCAAGTCAGATTCCTTCAGGATGTAACCCCTGAAATGTCAGCATCGTTGATCTATCCGTAAAAGTGCTGTGGTGGCTCAGGTCGGAGCCCCTCACCACCAACCGCTGTCAGGGTTAATGGACAATTTCAGCTGTGTCTCAGCTCATTCTCCATCCTCAGGATATTTGCTGCCAGGTAAATGCCTCAATCGGAACCATACAACTGTATAAAGAGTCTGTGCTGAGTTAGCACAATAATCCACAGGTCCGGGCTGGTAGCAGGAGATAGTCAGGGATGGGGGAATTTGAGAAATGGAGCTCTATGGACTGCTGGATTTCTCCAGAGAACTGGAGGGTGTGAGCTCTGCTCTTCAGAACGCTGGTGGCTCTAGTAGATGCATTCCCACCTATCATTTCAGCCTGTAATTTGCAGAAATCTGGTTCTCTTATGACGTGTAGCATGCCAATGGGGCAGCAAGACCAATCTTCTGCTTTTGCTGTCCCCCCTGGAAAGCTAGTTCCCAAATTTCCCTCTGTGGTCACCCTCCTCTCTCCTCCTTCATTAGATAGCGTTACCCCCCTGACACTGTCAAAATTCTCCCCAGAGACCCACAGAACACATCTTAGGACTGAATGCCTTACAATCATCCTGTCGTAGTTTGGCTACAATCAATACTCTTGGGGCATGAGTTAGGGAACATTTCACCCAAACCCTTTGCAGAGATTCCTCTGAGAAGAGAAGGTGACCAGTGCCAGGAGATCAAAGGCATCAGGAAGTGTTTGCAGAGTTTTGCTGGAGGCCGTGCTCCTCTGGAATCCGAACTGTCACCAGCACATGGGGCCGGGCTGACTTATGAAGAGTGGGCCGCGCACTCGTTTGGTATTCTGGAAAGACAGTGGTGTGTGTTGGGGGGCCGAGGCGTGCTGGCGACTCTGGGGTCTGCCAGGCTTTCACTCTCTCCAGCTTGCCCCTGCCTCCCAGCAGGAGCTGACCCGGGCTTGGAAGAGGTTAACTAGCACAAACAGCCATCATTTGTGACGAGTGGGAAAGCCCCATGTGTTGCCCCAGCTTCTCTTTATGAGGCATGAGGGGTGGTTTTTCTCTGTTGTTCAGACGGTTGGCACAAGGTAAGTACCCAGCATGCTTCTGCTTTAGGAACTGGAAGGGGCCTGTCTCCAGGCAAGTGTTCAGGAGGCAAATAAAAAAAGGAAGCCCATTAGAAACCCTCTGTTTCAACCGGGGGGGGAGGCGAGGAGTAAAGGGGGTAGGGAGAGAAGTTGGGGTAGGGTGGGGGTAGGAGCAGAATAGCGCTTCAGTGTGCACTGAATAAATGCGTTCACCTCGACCTAATCGGTTCAAATGCTCTATTTTCAGATCCCATCTGCTTATCTCAAGGAAAGTTTGGGGAACAGCTCCCGCCCATTGTGAGCCCATCATTTTGCAAATCTATTCCCATCAGAGCTCTCATTATAACAGATGTCAGTGGAGGAATCCGAGCTGTCGGGGAACCACCAACCATGAAAAGGAGGGGCAGAGGCGGCTAGTTGCAAACAAAACAGTCGCCCCCACCACAAACGTAAACAGCCATGTTTGTCACAATATTTTCCCACATTGCCTGACAATTCCAGGGGACTTATTTCAAAAAGAAAAAGGGAGGGGTGGAAATCACTGTAACAATGAGGAGGCCGAATCCAGCAAGTTCATCTCCTCCAACTTGAAGGATTTGTAACCTGTTCCTAAAATCATTTTTCTCTGTAACAAAAATTAATGTGTGTCTCTTCCCTCCAGGAGAGTTTCTTGTTAACGTGAAAAATGGTCCACTAGCTTTTAGCCTGGGCAGCGATGTGAAGGGTTTAAATTGTGGGATTTTTTTCCCCTATTTCTTTTACCTTTTTTTTTTTCTTTTTTAGTAAACCCTGCCTCACCCTGGATTGTGATCAATGCAAGACCTAAAATTTTGCGCATTGTAAGAAGGAGAGAACAATTTCTTGCCAGTGCTACCCTCTTGTCAGATAATCCATGTGAGATAATCCTCTGGGAGGTCTGTAGCAGTAGAAATCAGTCAAGAGCTGCTTAAACCGGGGAGCATTTTGTCTAAACTGGGTTTTCTGTTGTCTGAAGAAAGCAAAGGGTTGCTTTTGGAACTGGAAATACTGAGGGCCCTGGGTTTTCTCCCAGCTCATGATTTTGGTGGTTTGAAAGGCAAGTCCCTCTCACTACATTTTTGGTAAAAGAATTTGAACTTGGGAACTCTTAAAAGCTAGCATTCATCAGAACATATTAATTCCTGGAACCTGAGAGACTTCCCTGAATTCCCACTGAATATCAAAGCCCATCCGTGACATAGTTTGAAGACGAAAGCCCTCACTGAATCTGAGCTTGAGCTAGTCACTCTGAGTTAGTTCTTTGTTGAAGAGAAGACAGAGCACTAAAAGAGCATCCTGGTTCTTTGAAAAGTTTATTTTAACCAAAACTTTAAAACTGTATAATGAGACATGGTGGGGTTAAAGTTTTGACATAACTTGGGAGGTGATATTTGGTTGGTTTATTTTTCTATTTTTAAGACCAAATGATTAAGGCTGACTCCTGAGTTGTAGCTTGCCCATGGGCCCCATGAAGACATCTATAAACAAGAATCCCTTGGGACACCTGGTGGTTCAGTCGGTTAAGCGTCTACCTTCCGCTCAGGTCATGATCCTGGGGTCCTGGGATCGAGTCCCATTTCGGCTCCCTGCTCAGCCCAGAGCCTGCTTCTCCCTCTCCCCCTGCTGCTCCCTCTGCTTGTGCGCTCACTCTCTCACTCTCTCTCTCTCTGTGTCAAATAAATAAATAAAATCTTAAAACAAAACAAGAATCCCTTACTAGCATATGCTGTTTTGTGCGGATACTCACTTAACTTTCATGCCAACAAGGCAGCCAGGCCAATGTTAGTATTCCCATTTTATAGTTGAGGAAACTGAGACCCTCAAAGAGCTATGGTTTAGAGCTCTATATTCCAACCCTAATACTTTTCCTCTACATCCCATATATGAAAAGTCCCATCAATGTTCACAGTCATCTGCATCTTGGAATACCAAACAGCCACAAAAACAGAGAAGAATATTCATCAAGATGAGAAAACATTTACAACATAAGAAGCAGGAAAAAAAGCCTGATGCCAAAAGCATGTGTCCGTACGATGTAATTTGTTTCATCACTGGATTCATTTATGCCCCTGGATTAGGAATATGGATACAAATACCAATCGTGGTTGTCACCAAATGGTGAGGATTTGACTTTCTTTTCTATACTCTGCATTTAAAACATTTGACACAATAAACTTACAAATTGTATTTTGTAATCAGAAGAAAAGTCATGTATTTGATTGGCAGTACTTAACCATAAATAATGTTCCGAATGAAAGAAAACTTCGTAAGAGAAGAAAATCACTCGATTTTATTTTGTTGAATTCTCTGTGAACTCCTAACACAATGACACGGAAACCTCCTGACTTTCAGATCTACGACCTCCATGGCAAAATCAAACATTGTCATCTGCCGTTGGAATGACATGCTTATTAAATTATCATTAGTATGTGTGACCTAACTATGTGACAGAATGCAGAGAAATGAGGACGGCCACAGTAACCGTTCTAGTAGCATCTAGGCTTGCCAGCCTCATGTAACAAGGGGGTGAGACGCCGCATTGAGTCTTCAAAGAGGTCACATCAAACCGCTCTTGCCCCACAGGCAAGGTGAAGTGCAGATCACACGGACAACGGGGAATTGTGCGTCTGTTGGCATGACTGGAACCAATGCCAATCAAACAAAAGTTCAGCCTTCCGTTCAGTCCTTGACAGGCTGTGATTCCTTTCAGACGGAGTCAGACAACAGACTGAGCTACTGAATATTTTCTGGCTGCATTTCATAACACTAATGATGTAAATGAATATTTAGCCTCGAATATTAACTTGGAGCAACAATGCTGGTTATGTCCTCGAACTCAGTAATGACTATACTTATTGAATACTATGGTGATTTGTCATTGCTGGAAACAGCAAAATTGTCCCCTCAGATTTCCAGGCAGGAATTCATTCTGACAATATAAAGTTTAATATTTGTAATCCCCCCGAAGACCTCTCGGCTGATGGGATGCTCTCTAGTTCGGCGCCTTCAGCACCCGCTGTGGTTTTGATTGCTGCTCTTTTCCATGGTGGTTTTGGTTGCATGGGTCTCAGTTATGAAACATCCTCTCCTTGGTCCCCATTTTCCATGAAAAGGTCCCCTAGGTGACCTTAAGGTCTGGGTAAATAGTAAAACTGTGGTGCCAAGCCTTGTTGGGGGATCCAAAGCACACACTGTACTCAGGATACTTAAAGTTTCTGAAGCTGCCTTTTGAAAGCAACATTTCCTGAGATCATGTTTACAGCACATCTTTGAGGTTGAACTATACGAAGTTGACATTTTTTGGGGCAAAAAAGGTTAAAGATCAGCAGTTTGATTTTGTTCAAGCATACAATACTTGTCAAGCTACAAATTTTCAGATCATAAAATCAGGTAATGATCCACCAAAAATGCATAACATAGGTTAATATTCTGCCACCTTCCTTCTCAATAAATGATAATCCTCCATCACAGACATTTTATGGGCAGAGAGATGCTTTGTGTAGAGTCACTACCTGGGTCTGAACTCCAGCGCAACACTTGCTAATAGCACCGCAGTGGACAAGTCTGACTTTCTCTATGCCTCAGTTTCCTTGTCAGCAAAATGGGGCTATTTTAGCACCTACCTCATAGGATCAGTGTGCAGATTAATGAAGCATATGAAGTGCTTAGCCCCACACCTGGGCATATAGGGAGTGCTCCATAAATTTAATTCTTTGATTCAATCAACAAAATTATCTATCATCTATTATTATGTCCAAAAATGCCCTCATGGAGCTTTCATTCTGATGGATGTTACTGTTTTATCAAAATTCTTCGACAGGTATTTAAAGGTTCTTCTTGTACCAGAAATATTTGCCAGTCACCAGCCTAAAGACAGAGTTAGGATTCAAGAAAATACCACAGCAATTATTCTGAGACTCCATACATCCAGCTTGCATGCTCTGGAAGAGGGGAAAAGAGAAGGAGGATGTTGGGATATCTCATAATTGCATTCATCTCCCTACACCTGCAATCACACTCCAAAAGACTTGTCCAAGCATGACCCAGGGCATCCATGACCCAGTAGGAGAACCCCCAGCATTGCTTCCTGGGTACCACTCTAACCTTGGACATGAAGCATCCATCCTAACTTAGTATTACAACTAAAACAGCGACTGTTCATACATTCATTCATTCCACAAACATTTACTTCACATTTACTATGCACCAGTCACCATCTTAGGGATAAAGGAATGGAAAGAGACTATACTCCACCCAAAAGACACTTATAGTACAGTGAGAGAAAATGTCAAATGAATAAGTGGTATGAGACAATCCTCCATGGGTCTCTCAAATCTCTGCATATCTTGTGAGCAGAAGAACTAACTGCCCTTTTGCTCACACTGTCTCTTCAAGAATTTTTGCATAGCAAACAGCCTTGGAAGATACAGTATTTCCCTCCAGAGAAAAGGTAAGGTTTTTTGTTTTTTGTTTTTTGTTTTACTGTCTAGTATAATAAAGATAATGTCTCTCCTTGGGGTAAATTTGGGGCAGATTTGCTTGCAAGCCACTATAAAAGATTCATGTTCTCTAAGCTCTGGGTTTCTCTCCTGTGATCCAACCCAGGCATGTACAGAGGTCACCGGGCCCTCAGTACCTCACTCTATGGAAATTGAGCTCAGGAAACAGAGCAAGAAGATGATGCCGCTCTGACAACTGCTATTTCTTAAGTAACATGCCTTCCTGTCACTCTGACCCAGGGGTCTTGTGTCCTCCGCCAGAATTTAGGAGACTATGGAAGGCTAATATTTTAGAGTAATCTTCCCAGACAACGCTCAGTAGAGTTCATTTTGTGAGCCTCTAATTCCCTGTAATATAACCTTCACTGCTTGAAATACCTACAGTGGATTCTGTTTTCTTGGCCCAACCTTACTGATACAAAGAGATGGGAGAAGCAAAAGAGAGCAGGACAGTTTATGGAATGAGGACCCAGAAGTAATGGAAATGAGGAAGGGATTCAGAGTTTAAGTGAGGGAGAGGGCCTTAAAGAGGTGGAGGAATCCTTCCTTAATTCTCTCAGAAGAGAAGGAAGCAGGGATGAGCATGAGTAAATCAAAGTGAAACAAAGGCAGGACATTAAAGGTTCTTCTCTCTCTCCGAAACAATAATAATTACTAACATTTATTGATGCCCTGGTACATGTCAAACAATGATCTAAGGACTTTGAATGTATTAGTTCATTTCATGTTCATGATGTAATAAGTACAATTATTATCATCTCCACATTACAAAAAAGGGAACTAAGGTACAGGAGATTGAGTGCAGAGCCAGAATTTAACTTGGGCAGTCCATCTTCAGATAGATTTAGATAGAGATAGAGATACAGATATAGATACTCAGTTTTGGGGGTTTTTTGCTCATTTATTTTTTTAAGATTTTATTTATTTGAGAGAGAGAGCACGAGCATGGGGAGCAGCAGAGGGAGAGGGAGAAGGAGACTCCCCACTGAGCAGGGAGCCCGATGTGGGGTTCAATTCCAGGACCCTGGGATCATGACCCGAGCTGAAGGCAAATGCTTAACCTACTGAGCCACCCAGGTGCCTTCATTTATCATTTTAATAAGGAAAAATCACCTACCTACCCACCATCCCATACATGAACTACAGTATTGACAAGTTACATTTACTTAGGTGTTTCCTCAGTTCTGTTCCTGTGCCTCTCCCCATCTGAACTAATCATCATACTGAATCTTGTCATTATCATACTTTTATATATTAAAATGTAGTCCTATTTTTGGCTCAGGTCATGGTTTCAGGGTTGTGGGATCAAACCCCACATCAGGCCCTGCTTGTCCCTCTCCTTCTGTTCCTTCCCCCCACGTGCTCATTCTCTCTCTCTCTCTTTCCATCTCTAAAATACATAAATAAATAAAATCTTTAAAATATAGTCTAATGACATATATGTGTATATCTAAAAATTATATATTTAATTTTAACTTTTCTTAACTTTAATAAAAAGGTGGTGTGTTAGATGTAATCTTCTGAAAGAATTTTTTTTAAGATTTTATTTAGTTATTTGAGAGAGAGAGAGAGAGAGCACAAGCAGGCTCCCTTCACATCATGACCTGAGCAGAAGGTAGATGCTTAGCCAACTGAGCCACCCAGGCACCCCCTGAAACAATTTTTTTGTTTCACACTTTATTAAACATGAGATTATGTATATTGTTTGCACTTTTCAATTCTTTCGTATCATTATTAATACTTTTGTCTACTCGACCTATCAATTACTGAGACAATTGTACTAAAATCTCCCCAGTATGATACTGGATTTGTCAATTTTTTCTTGTAGCTAATTTTGGTTTTATGCATTCTGAGGGTATGTTGCTAGGCAAATACACGTTTAAAATTTTTATATTTTTCTCATAATGTGAATCCTTTCTCATTATGTGTAACTTTCATTATTTCTCATAGCATTCTTGGCCTTAAGGTCTAAAGTTATTAATATTGTTTTCTTATAACTAGCATTTGCTACATCACTTTTTATACTTTTAGGTTTTTTGTATCCTGATGTTTTAAATTTGCCTCTTAAAAAAAAAAAAAAAACAGTCTGACAATCTTTGTCTTTTAACTGGAATATATACAATTTAAATTTTTGCAATGACAAATATATTTGGGTTTACTTCTACTAATTTATTTTGTACTTTCTCTTTGTCTCACTTTTTGTGTTTCTTTCCTCCTTTCTTGCCTTCTTTTGGATTGAATTTTTTTCTTATTCCATGGACTCTTAGCAATTTAGAATTTATAATCACTATTTCTATTATTTCATATTCCCATATAGATTATAGCATGTCTATTTAAGTTATTAAAATATAAAATTAATCATACCTTTATCCTCATCCTATGAAATACAAAGCGTTAAAATGCTTTCATGCAATCAGCCATTTCTAATTTGCATGCTCTTGTTCTGTTTATTTAATTCTGTCTTGGCTTTTCACCATAAATGATATACTTGATGTTTGTTTCAGATATATAGATATAGATATAGATATACACATATGCAGCTTTTTCACTAATCATACCTTCTTGTATTTATGAACCTTCCATCTAGGAACACCTTTATTATCCCGCAAGTACATCCTTTCAGAATTCTCTGTAGTAAGAGCCTGTTGGTAGCAAACTCTCTGTTTTTGTTCTTCCTCGAAATGTCTTTATTACACCTTGACTAGTAGATGTTGAGCTGCAGAATCCTAGGTTGACAGTTATTTTCTCTATATATTCACAAAATCCCACTGTCTCTACTTGCTTTCATTCCTGCTCTTCAGAAGTCAGTCCCATTCAATTGCTATTCTTTTGTAAATACTCTCTTTCTTCTCTATATGCTTTTAAGATACTCTCTTTCTTCGGGGATTCTAAAGTTTGCGCTATTTCTAGCTGTGTATTTCTTTCCCTTCACCATGGTTGGGATGAATTAGATTCCTAAATATGAAGATTGGTGCTTTTCATCAGTTCTGAAAAATACTTATCACTCTCTCTTCAAACATTTCCTCTCCCTCATATATGTCATCTCCTCTTCTGAAACTCCAAATATTAGACCACTTCACTCTATCCTTGTGTCTCCTAATCTTTCTTAACTATTTTGCATCTCTTTATTTCTTTGTGCTTCATTCTGGATATTTTCTTCAGATCTAGGTTTCAATTCATCAACTCTCTTTTTCATTATGTCTACTCTACTACTGAAATCCATCCATTGATTGTTTTTCTCTCTTCATCTAGTACAAGTTTCACATCAGACCATTTTCCTTGCTGTTCCCTGCTTGAGGGGTTAGCAGCTTTATTTTTAGTTTCCCCTTATATACTCAGCCTCTGTTGGCTTGTGGAGTGGCAGCCATATTTGGGGTCTCTTATTCTTCTCACTTTCAGTGGATTCTAGTCTTTCTCCTTTTTCCCCTTACAATCAACACTAAACTTCACTGGGGTTTCAGCAGATGTCCTCAGAATGAAAGTGTCATTGGAAATCTGTATACCTCTTTGATTTCCTTCCCTCCTAACAGCTCATTAATTAATTTTAGGATTTTTAAAAATTGTATTCTGCATTTGAAGATTTCACTAGGAGGTAATTCAGAGTATCCTATCTACTGTTCTTACAAAAGCAGAAAACCAATTTGCTTTAAATTGGGATAAGAACAGACTCCAAATCCAGCATAACACATCTCAGGTTTTGTATGAGCGATTCAAGCAGATGTTGCATATATATGATGTATGAAAAGCAAGTTGCAAATAAATGTATATAGTACAACCCAACTTATGTAAAAATAAATATTAAAAGAGCTTGAAATACACATTTGTTTGTATATGGATATGAGCACAAAGAAAGATGTAAAGGGCTACATACAAAATGGTTTGAGTTATTTCAGAATGGCTAAGACAGGATGTGAGAAAATAAGGGGAAATACTATAAAAAAAGAGAAAATATACAAGTTGATAAAATGTACAACAAAACATTCTTCCAAATACGTACAAGTTTAATAAGTCTATGGACAAGGACTGAAAAGTAATGTGGACAAATGTCTCGATGGTTAAGATATTACCTTGCCCAACTATAAAGGGGTTGACCAGATGGTCCTGCACATATCATTTAAATTTCCTTTTAGATAGCCCTGAATTTCAATGAATACACAGCAATCTCTTCTCTTTCCCAGTTACAGTCTTGAACCACTTCTTCTGCCTTATACCTACATCCCAGCCCATCCATAGTACCCACCTTAGCCTACTTGTGACCTTGGAATTTTTCCATCTGTTTATAATTTTGCCTTGATTCTTAAACGCAAAGCTCAATATTGATGAACTTCACTATGGTTCAGATTCTCCATTTGGATAGGATGCCTCTAGTGCAGGAATGGGGACAATTAGTATGTGATAAGCATATATGTCAGACACTAAATGGGTGCTTGCCATACATTATTTTATTTGTCCTTACAACAATCGTATGAGGAGAGGTCCAAATGCTGAGAGATAGCATCCTAGGGAAATCTGATTAGTGAGGGAAACCAGGACACTCATCTTGAGGAGGTGATGATGAAGTCTTGTAGAATGGGTGAGAGTTAAACAGGTAACTGCATACCCAAGGAACTGAATCCAGGAAACGCAGCATGTAATGACTCAATACTAACCTTTTCATTGGCAAAGGAAGCTATGTCGATATATTTTTTTTAAAGATCAAATCACACATTTGTCCTTAAAGAGGAGCCAATATTTGGAGTCCCATTGAGTTTGAAACTGCAGCCAAATGGTCCTCTCACTGCTCCCTCTGGAAGGACCCAGGACACATCTTCCCTAAGAGATTGATGGGATCAATTCTATATTTCAATTAGCATTATGTCCCTGGTTGCTTTTAGATTTTCTGTAATTTTTGTTGTTTAAATGATGAACTGAACAAAATAAGCACTTAGAAGAAAGAATATTTCCTTGGGATCTTAAGGGATATGAAAGAATGGGAAAAAATTGGACAGTCATTCGATGGTGTGGGTACAAAATGGTGAGGTGTTTTGAAGGAGGTGTCATTGTAAGAGAAAGGAAAAGTGTCAAACTCTGAAGCTACTACAACTCAATAATTTACCATCTAGATTTTCTATGCTGTCCTCCATGTAGCCACTAAACATATATGATTATTTAAACTTTAACTAAATAAAATTAAAGATTAAATTCCTCAGTCTCGCTAGCCATATTTCAAGTGCTCAATAGATATTTGTGGCTAGCAGCCACTGCACCAGACAGCTCAAATAGAGAACACTTCCATGATCACAGAAAGTTCTATTGGACTGAACTGAGTAGAGCTCAGAAGGGAAAAGCCCTCCCTCAGGTCCTACTACACATGTACAGATACAGTTTTCAATGCAGGACGCCGTTGTCCAAAATCAAATGTCTTACATGGAAATTCTATCCACCTCAGTAAACATTTATTAACCACCTTCTAATGCAAGACACTGAACGAACCACTGGGGGAGATAGAGAAACTAATAAATTAGACATGCCCACTGCCCCCCTGACCTGCTTCAGGAGCTGAAAGAACTCAGGAATCTTTTCCTTAAGCACAATTTCTTCCCAGGCTGGAATTATAGAAGGTACCACATCACAAAGTCTCTAATCTTAGCATTGAAGTGAAGGTCTCTGGAACTTTGGGGACGATGGAATAAGACTCGTACACTGGGACAAAATAGGTCTCCAGGAGAGAATCCAAGACTAGGATTCTTTGAGAGATTTCTCCCCTGCCCCATTTTCAGGGCAGAACGGAGCAGGATGGTGTGGCAGCACGTCCAATGTGGTTCAAGGTTGTGTGAAACTAAACTGTCACCTTCCTCCAAAGAAGGAATATAAATAGGCTTGTCTTGGCCTATTTCCTCTTTTGTAAAATGAGCAAGTTGGATTGCAAAATAATTTTCAGTCACAAAAATATCATGTTCGAGTGACATTTTTTTATCTGAAAATAAGAGAAAAAAAATAAGATTTTACTCATCTGGATTGACCCCAGGCCCTCACCTGGGGGCTATCAGAGGGTCGGCGGTGGTCTCTTAAGGTACATAAGGAACTCTAAGGGAGGAGCGAGAGCTTCACAGCATGGGGGTGTCACAGTCTGCACCTTGAATGTATGCTCACCATACAGTGGGGGGCCCAGGGAGTAAATGTATATTATGTGACTTAGATCATCAATTCCTCCAAAATGGACAAGCAGTTAAAAAAATTCTGTCAAAGAAAATGCAGGCTGAGCATAATGCAAAGAGTGCATCTAAAGGTAACCCACGTGATATTTCCAATATTTGTTCAGTTTTTACCTAAGAAAAATAGCAGTTTAGAATGGTTCAAACTAATGCTTGCAAACAAGAAGAAAATGGCTCTATTCCCGGTACCGGCTAATCAGCCACATTACAAGGCAGAAACAATGATCATCTAATAAGACTTGATAGGAAGTGAGTCCCCAAAAGGCGAAATCATCATCATTTGCAATATGGACATATATCCACTATCCTTAACTGTGAACCTCACTGTATGTGCGAATACACTCTGCCCGAAGATGCCAGCTAATGATTGAATGAAGACAGGAAGGTGATTTATCTACTTCATCTTTACATCATCTCCTAACTCTGTCTGTTGGTGTATGTCATCATGTAGGTAATAAGTCAGGATAGCAGTGCCAGTCGTGGTCCCCAGTCAAAAATAAGAGGCAAAGACTCCGAGATCACGGATCGCAGAACCTCCGCGGACCGCCGCTCCGATGCGGATGGCTTATGTTCTGCTGCCATCTCGTGGTGAGCGTCCTGGGAACATGCCTTCGGGAACTGGGAAGGACCGGCTTGGACCAGTGAACTCCAAACTTGTGGGGAGCCTACAGCCCAAAGAAAAGAATCTGAGTCCTTACAAGGGTCACCGCTGCAACACCTGGAAAGTCTGAGGACACGGGCCAATGTCAGGGTCCTGCCACATTAGTTACCTTGCTTCTTTGGACCTTCTTTCCTATACCCGCAAAGCTTTGGCAATTTGCAAGTTCTTGGTGAACTTCAGGAAACACCTCCAGGTCTGAAATGTCTATGACATTTATCAGGTATCACTTTGCATTTTACTAGCTTCCAAACCCTTCATTTACAGCTCCATAAAGCTGTCCCTCCTTCTCTGTGTCTATCCCATTGTGTACACGCGTGTTGAAATAAATTTCTAGGCCCAAGATGGAGCTGTTCGGGCACAGGATGCCATGTGGGCAAACCAAAACTTAGGTAACTTTCAGGTCCCTTGACGTGCTCTGCTTGGCCAAAAACACAGTATATCAGGTCAGCCAATCCCCAAACGTGGAGTCAACTCTGCATTCTATTTTTATTTCCTTGTACCTTATTCTCTCTGCTATAAAAGCTTTCTGTTTGGGGCACCTGGCTAGCTCACTCTGTGGAGGATGCGACTCTTGATCTCGGTATTGTAGGTTTGAGAGCCCCACGTTGGGTGTAGAGATTACTTAAAAATAAAATCTTTAAAAAATTAAAAAAACAAAAATTTTCCTGCCCTCCGCCCCATTTTGCAATTCTGCGGACGCTTGGAAATGGAGACTGCCCATTTCATGAAGTGTTAAATGAAGTTTGTATCACCTAAATTGTCTCCTTTAATCACTTTTAAAACATGTTTGTCTCTTACAGTTATTAGGTTATTGTTTATTGTTTTGTTTTGTTTTACTTTGCTTTTTATTTTGAAATAACTGTAGATTCTCAGGACATGGTGGGGGTGGGGAGTACAAGCAGATCCCATGCACGATTCTCGACCTCCCCCCATGGTAACAGCTTACCTAGCTACAGCACATGAGCAAAACCAGGAAATCCACATGAGTGCAATCCAGAGTTTGTTTGGATTTTACCAGTTTTACATCCATTTCTTTGTGGGTGGGGGCAGGGAGGAGCGTTTTTATTTATTTGCTCATTTTAGATTACCTGGTTCCTAGTACAGTGCCTGGTAGACAAATGACTTTCCTTAGATGTTGATGAGGAAGACATAGAGAAAAAGAGGATGAAGGGAGGGGGGGAAGGGACCCCCAGCAATGAGTAAAACAAATCAACCAATAAATTGAAAGTAGTACTTAAGTGGATTTTTCTGAGATAACAGGCTAGATCAATGTTAAAACGCAGCTTTTCACTCAGAGTTACAGTCTTGTTTTTATTACTCAGTAGATCATTCAATATGCCAGTCCTCAAGACACCCATCCAAATGACATCCTTGCAAATTACAAAATCTCTTGGGTTTTCAGCTGTTGTTCAGGTGGCCGATGAGACCCTAACATACACCTTTTCTTTGTCTCTTCATTGTTTAAAGGCTGTCTCTAAAAGTGCTGCTGAATGCCTATTTTACTTGGGGCAGCAGCTCACTCTCTAGGGTCTTCATTTTTCCATCTGAAAAATGGCAAATGTCCTTCTCAGAAATGATATTCTAGTAATTCTATGGCTCTACGATATCAGAACTTTCTTTTTAATACTACTTTTGTATTACATATAAATGTAATAAATATTTGCTTGTTACAAAAATGCCCCCCCCAAATGTATTGAAAAAGAAAATTCAAATCACCTATAATCTTATCCACTGATGATACAGAATTAATATTTTGAAGGATTTACTTTAATGTCAGTTCTTTCTACACCTGTTCATCTGTTTTATATATATAACACCTTTACTAAAATAATTATTATTTTTGAAACTTTGCCTAAAATTTTATACTTGGAAAATTATATCTCTTTGTTTTTATTTATATTTTTTTACTGGCTAATAAACTTCTCTATCAGGAGCATCATATTTATCAAATAACATGGTTGCAAATTCTCTGTTCTTCACTTCATATTAGGATGTTAGTGTTTTCTTATTAATGTCATATTAACTTATATATTATGGATACAAATGCTTGTTATATTTGTTATTCAATTTTTGCCCTTAATACTTATGACAACTATCCACAGTCTTATTAATACTTCTTTTACTTTTTTTTTTATCCATAAAAATACATTCTCTAGGGGCACCTGGGTGGCTCAGTTGGTTAAGCATCTGACTCTTGGTTTCAGCTCAGGTCATGATCTCAGGGTCCTGAGATCAAGCCCCGCATGAGGCTCCCTGCTCTGTGGGGAGTCTGCTTGAAGATTCTCTCCCTCTGCCCCTCC
Source organism: Neomonachus schauinslandi (assembly GCF_002201575.2). Lineage (NCBI taxonomy): Eukaryota > Metazoa > Chordata > Mammalia > Carnivora > Phocidae > Neomonachus > Neomonachus schauinslandi. The sequence goes on along the minus strand of NC_058407.1, from coordinate 18,465,130 downwards.
CCCCACTCACACGCACACATGCGCACTCTCTCTATCTGAAATAAATAAATATTTAAATAAAAAGAAATCCATTCTCTAGAATCATTTACCTTTTTATGTACATTTTTCTCTTTCACCTGTGATTTTGGTTTTTTATATTTAAACGTTAACACCTACGAACTTATTTTTGGATGAGATGAGCTGCTATAGCTTCATTTCTTTCCCTGTAGGAATCCATCTCTTGCTTGTTTCCGCCATTTTTGGACTAGAACTACATCACTAGCTTTCCCGGGTCTCCAGCTTGCAAACAGAGATCGTGGGACTGCTCAGCCTCCATAATCGCATGAGTCAAGCCTTCATCATAACTCTCTTTCTGTATGTCTGTAGAGATCCTATCAGTCCTTTGTTTCTGGAGAACCTGACTAATAGAGGAGAGAAGACAAATGAATAATTGCTACAGGTGTGATCGGTTGTTGCAAGAGAAAGGTGAGAAGGCGCTATCTCTCTGGGAATCCAGGGAGGTCTGGGAAGGCTTCACAGAAGAGACAATGCTAGTGGCAGGAATACTGGGCATTCAGTACAAATCCTAAGTCCACTCACACCCTCAAAAATGTTGTTGATGAGCACCCAGGTATAATCCAGGGTTTCTCAACCTATTGATATTCAGGGCTGGATAATTCTGTTGTAGGTCCTGTGCTGTGCATTGTAGGGTGTTCAGCAGCATCCCTGGTCTCCACCTGCTAGATGCTGCGGGGCACAAATCACCCCTGGTGGAAAACAATTAGTCTAATCCTATCTCCTCTCTTTCTGAATGCAAAAAATAAACATTTGGATACTATAAGAAAGTGTAGGGCTCTCACACTTCCGTTGGTTATCCATCCTCCCCTGGATACAGTATAAATAGTACTGTAGTCCTTAAAACAAAGATTTTTCAAGCAACAATTTTTGCTCGAAAAATTGTAACCTCAAGGAAAGTTCCCATACTCCTTCTGAAAGATTCAAAGAGACAATCATAATATCAGCTCTTTCACCAGCAACACAGCACGAATAAAAATATTTATGCACAAAATGTGTGTATCCATAGAAGAAATCCATTTCACTAATGTTATTTATAGCAACATGGCATTTTAGTACCAAAAGTTCATTGGCAATGGTTTAGGTCAGTGGTTCCTAGACTCTTGGGTTGCTTGGCAAATGTGCAGATTCGTAAGCCCCACCCTAGCCCCACTTGCTCACTATAGTCAGGAGTGGAGCCCGGGAATCTGTTTTTAGTAAGTGCTCAGGTGGTTCTTTTGATTTGGCAAGTTTGTACAACTCCCATCAAGGGAGGCCCTTCATCTTACCAAAGGAGACACAGCTCAAGAAGTGATTTTCCCATCATCCCCCTGGTGGAAAGTGACAACCTGGGACTTAGGCCAGGAGGCTCCTGACTCCTAGTCCAGTGCTCTTTCCTTTACACCAACCTGAGGCTGGCAGGCCCAGGAAAGCCCTCAGGAAGAAAGCACAGAAAAAGGCTCTCCCAGGTTGGATAACAGGAGGGTTGAGAAGTGGGATAGGTAGATCAGGGGTCAGCAAATTTCCTGTAAAGGACAAGAGAGAAAAGAGTTTTCACTTTGTAGGCCATATGAACTCTGTCTCAGGTGGATGTAGCTCCAAAGCAGCTGTGGACAATACATAACCAGCTAGGCATGCTTGGGTTCCAAAATACATTGTATTTACACAAGCAGGGTACCGTGATTCGCCCACCTCTGATATAAATGACATATGACAAAAATAAACAAGTGTGGCCTTGAAAGGAAGTGGGGGCGGGGAGGGGTGGCAGGCGCTGAAATCCGGCCTGTGGCCCAAGAGTTGCAAATAAAAGTTTTGTGCTCCTTAGCTAAAGCCATCTTACACAGAGCTTCATCATGATATAAGATCAATAATTAAGCAAACTACATAAAGTGTTATCCTAGTTTGAGTTCCCCAGAAGGCAGCCCTGAGACCAGGATTCAAGTACAAATCACTCATTTAGGATGCAATGAGAAATACATTTCTGTGGGAATCAGGGAAGTAAGATCCAGAAGGCAAGTGAGGAAATGCTGGGTACTTTTCAAGGTCACTCCACTGTGGGCTTACCCCTGCAGACAATGGAAAAATAGTGTGGAGCAGAACTTCTTAAATTTGCAGGGCATCAGAAATACCTGGGACCTGGGTCCCACCCCCCAGAGATTCTGACTCAGTAGGTCTGGGGTGGGGCCCAGGAACTGGCATTTTTAGCAAGCTCCCAGGACATGCGAGTGCTCCTAGCAGGAGGAACACATTTGGAGTAGCTCTGATAGAAAGCAGACTAGCCACACTGGTATTGCCTGGGATCTGGTTTGAAATATCAAGCCTCAGGTCCCACTTGGAAACTACTGAGTCGGAATCGGATTTTGAACAAAACCCTAAGTGTTTGTTTGTACAAGAAGGCTCTAAAAGCCCTGGTACGGAACATGAATCTTAGATTTATACCTCCAGATAGGTAGGGTATTCATATACCAAGTCTCATTAGTCACTGGTTGAAATCTACTGGCGGAGTATAGGTTAACGCCCCTCCTGCTTCCTATCTCACCCTCCCCCTGCCCCCCAGCTTCCACACCTCTCACCTGCTCTGTGTACAGTGGAGCTGCCTTTAGGAAAGCAACATGCGCAGGAGCAGGTGGAGGTCAGCCCTCCCCACCGAGGTAGGGAGGCCCAGAGATGGGGTGGGGGGGGGGACCAGCAATCTGCTACTGCTGCTGAGAGACACAGCCTAACAGAGTGGGGGGTATTGCCTTGAGCTACAGCATGCACTGGTGGGGAGAACCAAGCTCTGGAGTCCTACAGCCCTGGGTTCAAAACCTGACTGTGTCAGGTTCCTGATAGGAGGGATCTCCTATTTTGGCCTCTCGAAAATTCAGTTTTCACCTGCAAATGGAGATATTTAAACCTTCCTTGATTCCTTATAGTCAGGAACATTATAAGCATTCAAAAATTATACCTATTTATTATTGTTTTGTTATTACTGCCAAGCTATGAACCTCTCAGCACTGAAATCTCATAGACTGAAGTTCAGGGCTGAGTCATGATGAATATCAGGGTAAGAACTTAGACAACCATGTACATGCGTCAGGGAAACAGAACCAATAGGACATGGAGAGGTACAGGAAAAGGGATTTATTAAGAGAGACTGACTCATGTGATTATGGAGGCTGAGAAGTCCCACCATCTGTGAGCTGGAAGCCCAGGAAAGACATTTCTGTATTTCCAGCCCAAACTTGAAGGCCTGAGAACCAGGAAATGAGTCTAAAGACCCAAGAGCCAGCAGCACTGACATCCAAAGGCATGAGAAGGATGTCCCAGCTCAGGGAGAGACCAAATTCACCCTTCCTGCACCTTTTTATTCTATTCAGGTCCTCAATGGATTGGATGATACCTACACATACTGATGAGGGAGAACTCTATTCAGTCTACTGATTCTAACGCTAACCTCTTCCAGAAACACCCTCACAGAGACACCCAGTACTAATGGTTTACCAACCACTGGGGCACCTCTTAGCCCAGTTAAGTTAACACATAAAATTAACCATCACACCTTCCTCCAAGAGGTTAGTTTTGAGTGATATTTTATCAGAGGCTTCTTCTTCTATTTGGAAAATGCTCACCTATACTTAGAGCAATAGTTCTGAAGAGCAGAGTAGGAGCAGCTTAGCAGAATTGAGCTGGTTGAGGAACACTCGTGCAAAATAATCCTGAAAATATGCATTAGCTACATTTAGATGAAAACTTCTGGCCCATGTGAAGGTCAGAAGATTTAAACTAATAGAAAGACCTTCATAGGGTCTATAGTGGGTTGAGTGGCGGTCCACGTTCTCATCCCCAGAACCTATGAATGTCACCTTTCTTAAACAGTCTTTGCAGATGTAATTAAGTTAAAGATCTGGACATGAAATCATCCCAGATTATCCAGATGGGCCCTCTACCCAACGACAAGTGTCCTTCTAAGAGGCACAGAGAGGAGAGACAGAGGGAGAAGAGAAGAAGGCCATCACAGGATAAGGCAGACATTGGAGTTACGCAGCCACAAACGGAGGAAGACCTGGGAGAAGCAAGGAAGAATCACCCTGGAGCCTTCCAAGGGAGTGTGGTCCTGCCGACACCTGGATTTCAGACTTCTGACTTCCAGAACTGTGAGAGGCCAGATCTGTATGTGATGATCTGATACGACAGTCCTAGGAAACTAATACGGCATCCAAGAGCAAGAGAGAAATATCCCCAATTCCAAGAAACCACTTGGGTTCACCCAGAGCCATGCCAGCTAAAAAAGCAAATGACAGGACGAGAGTTCGAACCCAGTGAAGGACACAAAGTTTAGAAATCACATAAAACATGTCCATAAAATTTTAACTGAAAAAAAAAAATTTAAGTTTTTTAACTCAAAAAAAAAAAAAAGCTCAAAACTAAAACTGTGCTCACACATGCAATTATCTAATCGTTTGAAAGAAAGCCGCAGTGCGTTCTGTTTATAGAGTATTTCAGTTATTGCTGATGTCACTTCCACTGTGTAGCAAAAGTTGCCCACCACATGGGTCTTACCGTTCCAGTGCAATTTGGCCCAAGTGCCAACATCTGCACTTCTTTGCCTGCTGGTTTCCTCTGGCCACCAGAGCCTGCTCTGCCTGGGACACAGGCAAGGTGGAAAGCTGGGAAACAGAGTCCCCAGGAGTATTCAACAAGCAATGCATGATGGGAGTTGAGGTATATGTGCCCCAGTCCCTGGCTGGGATTCTCTGACCACTGACTCCCCAGCAGGACTAACCCGCGGCTGCCCAGAGCACTAACCTGCTCCATGATGGATGCTTCCCTTCCCATCTCCTTTCCTATCTCCCTACCACTGTTGTGATCACCTCCCAAATAAACCACTTCCTCTGGAGTCCTCATCAGGGTCTGCTTCTTGAGGAACCCAAACTAAGACAGATTGCAAAAGTACCATGTTGGAAGCAATTCTGAACCAAAAAGCATAACACGAAGCCTTTGTCTTCTTTAGGAATTCTTTCTTAACTGCCTGCCAGTTTCACTGCAATGTTAGAAAATGATCTGAGGCGTTAAGCTGGCCTTGCCTGACTTTGACATTTGCCACATTTACTCCAAGGAGACACACACTGAGCTGAAGAGCTCCCCTTTTTCTCAACCTCAAACCTACCCTCCACTGGGAGGCGAGTTGTTTTTTCTTTTTTCTTTTTTTTAAGATTTTATTTATTTATTTGAGAGAGAGAGCACGAGCAGGGGGAGGAGCAGAGGGGGAGGGACTAGCAGACTCCTGGCTGAGCAGAGAGCTAGAGGCAGGGTTCGATCCCAGGACCCTGGGATCATGACCCAAGCCAAAGGCAGACACCCAACTGACTGAGCCACCCAGGCACCCCACAAGGCGAGTTCTGACTCCAAAACACACCTTGTATCAGTCCGTTCTCTCCATGGCCATTGCTACTCCCTGAGTCCCCCATCACCATCTCCCACTAGACAGTCACAGTGGCCTCCTGATGGGTCTGTCCCCACTACCCCTCTTGAGTCTTCCAATCTACTCTTCAAATAGCAACTAAGGAAATCATTTGAAAACATAAATCAGTCCGTGTGACTCCCTTCAGGAGATCTTTGGTAGCTTCCCGCTGCACACGGAATGAAATGCCAACTCCCTCTCCTGGTCCACAAGACTTCTCCAGCCTTCACTTTAAGCCACTGTCCTCTTCACTCTCAATGCTCTGGGAACCTCAGTTCCTCTTGGTTCCAAGAATGGACCCAGCTTCTCCCAGCCTCCAGATCCTTGTGCTTGCTCTCCCCTCTTCCTCAAGTACTCTGCCCAGACTCTTTGTATGTATGCTTCCTCCTCATCTTTCAGAGCCCTTTCTCTGAAGGTGTTCTCCAATTACCTCATCTAAAATCATCCACCCATGTGCCCCACTGCATCATTGTCTTGCATTTCTCCCTGTTTATTTCCTTCATAGAACCTATAACAGGTATGCTTCCATTTCTTTGTTTATTTGTTCATTCAAAAAAAATGTATACTCAGTCCCTATATGTGCCAGGCCCCATCCCCCTACCTGGTGTGGAAGGTATACAGCCATCAAAAATGGACATAGTCCCATCTTCTTCATTGGGGAAAGAGTCCAGTGAGACACAGTTGTTAAAAAGATAATACATGCAATCTCAAAAGCTGGAACTGTGGAAAGTGTAATGTCCAAGGTGCCTCCAGAGCTCAAACTAGACAAATTTGGCCTAGTTAGGGAAGGCCTCCCCAGGAAGGTAAAAAATGAGCTGAGGATCTGTGCAGGAAAGGATTAACTCAGGAGACCTGCATTGTTCAAACCCTGCACCTTCCCAAGGACTGGACCCGGAAGATGAATGCTGAGCCCTTGGAGTTGGTCTACCTGACAAGAGTGTTTTTGTATGCCTGAAGCTTTGAGCCACACAGCACCAGTTTATGCTAACAATGTGATTTATGGTAAATGTCAGGTTTTTGCTCTGGGTGGGGTGCAGTTTGAGTAGCTGAGGTCAGTCACATGGAGACTACATGCCTACATACTGACCCGAAATTAAAAACTCTGAACCCTCACCTGGGTGAACTTCCCCACTTAGCAACACTCCACCCAAGTTGTCACACATTGTTGCTGGAAGGGTGAAGCATCCATGGGACTCCACCAGGAGAGGACATCTGGAAACTTGCACCTCATTTCTCCTACATTCTGTGCCATGTGCCTTTTCACTTGTCTGAGTTTCATCAGTTTCCTTTCATTGTAATAAACTGTAACCATGAGTACAACAGCTTTTCTAAGTCCTGTGAATTTGTCTAGCAAATCATTCAGCCCAAGGGTGGTCTTGGGGCCTCCTGACACATGGCCAACAAGTGCACTCAGGCAGAAGGAACAGTAGGCTTAAAAGCCCTACAGTTAGTTATCATCATTGTTCCCGCAAGTCATCCAAAACAGAAATCTGGGGGGTCATTGTGAGTTACCCTCCTTCCTTACCCACAGCATTCAACCAACAACAAATATGACTGATTTTTAACCTGAAATACTTCTCCATTCAGTCAACTCATTTTCAAGCCAGCCTTCATTTCTCTAATTCAGGCCCTACCCTTATCCTGTCCTTCAGCGGATCTCCATGCTTTATCACACTTGAATCCTTCCTCCCACCAGGGTGATCCATAGGCACTAAAATGCTAACATGACTTAAGACCCATAGACCCTGGCCTAAAGCAGGAGTCTTCACACTGTGCTTCCAGGGACCTCTTGGGTGTCTGTGGAATGCTCAGGGGCTCCTGCTGTTCTCACTTGAACCAAAGTAATGTCAGCTTTGTAGATTTTGTACATTGAGCTTCCTTCTGGTTTAAAGAAAGGGCTGCACTGCCTAAAACAAAAATTAAAACAAACAAACACCTGGCTGGCTCAGTCAGAGGAGCACGTGACTCTTGATTTTGGGGTTCTGAGTTCAAGCCCCACATTGGATGTAAAGATTACTTAAAATAAATAAAATTTTAAAACAGACAAATAACCACACCCACACTCTTGAAAGATGGAATACAGGGTCCTTGGCACTATTGAACCATGGCCCCTGGCTACATCTTTGCCTTTCTCCCTATTTCTGCTTCATTCCCCTCTGCTTATAGTGTTAATCTAGATGACCTAGGGCTATACTTTTCAAACTTTTTACTCTCAGGGCCACTTTATACTTTTAAAAAGTATGGATTCTCCATATTAGTATCTTCTCACTACTGAAACAAATTACCACAAATGTATACCCTTTAAATACCACAGATTTGTTATCTTACAGTTTTGGCCATCAGAAGTCCAAAATGAGTCAATGGGGCTGTATTCCTTCTAGAAGCTCTAAAGCAAACAATTATTATATGTTCCACTGCAGGACATCTCTGAGTCAGGCTTTGCAAAAAATCAATTTATTATACTAAAACTCTCTTTCAAGTACTTCATTTTAATTTTCACCTTTTCAGTCTATCCAGGTGTCTCACACCATTAAACTCAATTGCTGATGCCAGGGTATCTGTTCCAGGCAGAGTGGTTGCATTTTCTTCCTTTCTCACTCCAGCAGTTGGATTAACCAAAATCTTACACCTCAGAACTGTTGCTAAAGTCATTTGATTCTCTGGCGGTTGCAATCTGGAAATGGTTCCCACTTATCGAGCATTTCCTGCAAACCTGGCATTGTGTTAGCACATCCCGTGCTTTATTGCCTTCAGTCTTCACAACAACATTTCCCCAAAGGAACTATCACAATCCTCACTGTACCAGTGAAGCAGGGACATTCAGAGAAGTCACATAACTTCCCAGCCCACACTGTGGGAACACAGGTTTGCCTGAAAGTGTCCACCCAACACAGCTGACTGTCTCCGGCAACATGACTCAGCCCTTCCACACTTGGCATCAGCACAACTTTACTATTTCAGAAATTTCTAGTCCCAGAAGATGAAGATCCAAACAACTCAGTTGTTTGTTCCAGGAACTTTCTGAAAATCCATTTATCCGAACAATAGACTACTTAACGAGCAGTAGGCCCTTTCTCAGAACTCTCAACTGGGGTTATCAAACCACTGCTTACTCTTGAAGGCTCACTTCTGAACCTCAACCCACTGTGTGCACCAATCCTTTTTTTTTTTTTTTAGTTTTTTTTAATGTATTTTTTTAAAGATTTTATTTATTCATTTGAGACACAGAGACACAGAGAGAGACAGAGACAGAGAGAGAACATGAGCAGGGAGAAAGGCAGAGGGAGAGGGAGAAGCAAGCTCCCCGCTGAGCCAGGAGCCCAATGTGGGGCTTGATCCCAGGACCCTGGGATCATGACCTGGCCCGAAGGCAGACGCTTAACCATCTGAGCCACCCAGGCGCCCCAATGTGTGCACCAATCCTAAACCACTGTATCTCAACAGGTGTCCACTCTCCATCAGATCCTTGCTTTGAAAGACCCACATGTCAGACCTCTAAAACCCTGTAAGTCTCCTGCTTTGATGCAGCACCTCCCCATCTCTAATGTTATTAAGACTGTTATTAGTGGTGTCCTTTACTCCAATGAGCAATTTGGATTTGCTTGATCAACAGGTTATTCCGACATGTCTTCTAAGAGTTGGCAGTCGATTCTTAGCTTCTCCTGTATTGTCTGTGCTCCTGATCAGTATCTATATTCTCTTCAGGTCCCTTGAGCTTCACAGGAACCTGTGTCCAACAGAGCAATGAATTGCCAATAAGTACATCTCTGGAGCCCCAGCCTCAAGGTCAGTCTGGCTTTGGTCCAGTCCCAGGAGTGTAAATCCTGGACTAATCCCAGATATTCTGGTTCCCTTGTCAGTTACCATAGTGTGCTAGAACCAATTATAGTCCATCCTAGAAAAGATCTAGAATTGCCTTGGAGGTCCTAGTTGCACTAAGAACATCCCTGGCATTTAAGGACTGTGACAGAAGTCAAATTCCCTGAGTCCATGTTGTAAGTTTTCACTACGTAACAAATAACCACAAAACCTCATTGTCCTACAACAACAGGCATTTACTGCTAACACGTTTGACCTCAGCTAGGATTTGGCCTGGGGGTTCTGCTATCTCCTCTCAGATCACTCTTGTATCTGGGAGTCAGCTGCCTGTCAGCTGATCTAGACTGGTTTCAGCTGAGGCTCTTGGGATGAGTCGGCTCTGCTCCACTTGGCCTTCATCCTCCAGTAGGCCATCCCTGGCACATTCTCATGGCTATGGCAGAGGATCAGGAAATCAAGTCCCAGTGCTCAAGACAATTTCAAGTCTCTGCTTGCATTACATCTGCTAATATCCCATTGGCAACAGCAAAACATAGGCCAGAGCTCAAGGTCTAGCAGGGAGGGTTCTACAAAGTTATACTGCAAAAGTCATGGATACAAAGAGAGGTAAAGAACAGGACCAGGCAAAAGTCTCACCTCCAGACTTCTACCCCATAACACATGCTCCTGTACAGCCCCCCATATAAAGTCCATCCCATGAGGAGCAGTCTCTGGGTTTTGATTTTATAAATGATTTGCTTAACAAATCAATACAAGAAAGCAGACTCTCTTGCATTTCTGAAGATCTCTTACTCCTGTCAGGTGGGTGCCATATTCTATTGATTGTTTTTATCCCTGACACTTTTGTCTGTCCTTTCTCCAAGAACCACAAGAAACGGAAACACAAAGGGGCACTGCAGAAGGAAGACATGTTGGCATTGGAAATCTCTTTGCATTCGATGTCACTTTCCCCTAAGTGACTCCCTTTTGGCACCTCTCTCTGATCTTCCCCAGCAGCTCCCTAGCCTCTTTCTCTCTTAATCACTGTTGCATGTGAGGGAAAGTGCGGGTTTTGAGTCAAACAGTCTTTGGTTGGCCTCTCAGCTTATTCATTTAAAGGCCATGCTCCCCTGGGCAGAGGTACTTCACCTATCCAAGCCTCAACTTCCTTCTCTGTGAAGCCAGAATAAGGTCTCTCTGGGGGACAGTTGGGAATGTCAAGTGAGGCAATGGGCAGGGAGTACCCAGCAGGTGCCAGAGACACTGGGTCCCTTCTCGTTTCCTCTGCTCTTCACAAGAAGGGGCTGTGAAAGAAGGTCGTAAAGTAACAGGAGTAGATCCATAAGAACAATTTGATTTGTAAAAGGTAGAAACTATGACTCAAAGTCATTTAAGAAAAAGATATTAATTGTATGCTCAATTAACTGAAAATCCAGGGGTAGATCTTGTTAAAGACCTGATGGGTAAAGTCCAGTATGATTAGGGCCCATTCTCTCCTCTTAATCTCATACCTCTGCCTCTCCCCACATTGGCTTCTCTCAGGGTGCATTTTCTTCCAAGTGGCCTCTGGGACTGGGACATCACCCCTTACAGCACCGCTGCCAATGAAAATCCTGTCACCCAAAGCACACAGACTTAGAACCGGGAAAGGCCCAGTTCTCCAGAGGTAGGGTTGCCAGATAAAAACGACACTCCCGGAGAGGGGCGGAGCAAGATGGCGGAGGAGTAGGAGACCTGGATTTCGTCTGGTCCCAGGAATTCAGCTGGATAGGGATCAAACCATTCTGAACACCTACAAACTCAACAGGAGTTCGAAGAAAAGAATAGCAACAACTCTCTGAACAGAAAAGCGACCACTTTCTGGAAGGTAGGACTTGCAGAGAAGTGAATCCGGGGTGATATTCGGGAGGATAGATGGTGGGGGAGGGGGCCCCCGTCAGCCGCTACCAGCAAGTGATACAGCAGCGGAGCACAAAATCAGAACTTTTAGAAGTCGGCTCCGCTGAGGGACGTTGCTCCAGTGGCTAAGCGGGGGATGAAACCCTCGTGGGACAGTGTGGTCTCAGGACCCTCGGGGTCACAGAAAGACCGGGGGTGCCTGAGTGCGGCAGAGCTCCCAGGGATCGGAGTGAGGAAGCCCACTGCAGAGACAGAGCAGAGGCGCGGGCTCTCAGCTCGGGGTTGCCATAAACCGTGATCCACGGCACAGTCAGGCCGCTGTTCCTCCAGCAGGGACCCAACAAGTGGCAGATCTGGGGAGACTCACCTTCTTCCCCCAGGAGGAGCAGCGCGGGAGCGCACCGCAGGGATCTGCTGGGTTTGAAGACTCCACACGGGGTCGGGCGCCGGAGATAGAAATGCTCAGTCACAGGCCGGGTGAGCACAGAGTGCGGCCGGAGACCGGGGAGACGGGAGTGACTGACGGCTTTTCTCTGGGGGCGCACGGAGGAGCGGGTCCCCGAGTTCTCGGCTCCTCCGGGGCGGAGATTGGGAGGCCGCCATTTTCACTCTCCGCCTCCAAAGCTGTACGGAAAGCTTGCAGGGAACAAAAGCTCCCGAGAGCAAACCCCAGCAGATTACTTAGCCCGGACCAGGCAAGGGCGGGGCAATTCCGCCTCCGGCAAAGACATTTGGAAACCACGGCAACAGGCCCCTCCCCAGAAGATCAGCGAGAACAGCCAGCCAAGACCAAGTTTACGGATCAATGAGAACAGCAGAACTCCAGTGCTAGGGGAATACAGCACATAGAATTCATGGCTTTTTTACCATGATTCTGTAGTCTTTCAAAGTTAATTTTTTTTTAACTGTCTTTTTTTTTTTGAATTTTTCTTTTTCCCTTTTTCAACCAACATCTTATCAATCCCTTTTTTAAAAAAACATTTTTATTTTTCATTTTTAGAGTCATATTCTATCCCTTCATAGTAGTTACCCATATTTTTGGCATATATATATAAGTTGTTCTCTCTTTAAAATTTTGAGATAGTTTCTTCTAACAGATCAAAATATACCCTAAATCTCTAGTGTATGGTTTTTTTCTATTCCCCTGCCTGATCACATTCTCTCCCTTTTTTTTCTTTTTTTTTTTTAAATCCTCTTCTTTTTTCAAACAACTTCTTATCAATACCTTTTATAAAATTTTTTATAATTTTCATCTTTACAGTCATATTCCATCCCTTCATCATATCAACCCTATTTTTGTACATATGGAAGTTTTTCTTTCTTTAAAATTTTGGGAGGCACTTTCTTCTAACGGACCAAAATACACCAAAATGACACACTGGACCAAATGGACTTCACACACATATTCAGAACATTCCATCCCAAAGCAACGGAATACACATTCTTCTCTAGTGCCCATGGAACATTTTCCAGAATCGATCACATCCTAGGTCATAAATCAGGTCTCAACTGGTACCAAAAGATTGGGATCATTCCCTGCCTATTTTCAGACCACAATGCTTTGAAACTAGAACTCAATCACAAGAGGAAAGTCAGAAAGAACTCAAATACATGGAGGCTAAAGAGCATCCTACTAAAGAATGAATGGGTCAACCAGGAAATTAAAGAAGAATTAAAAAAATTCATGGAAACCAATGATAATGAAAACACAACTATTCAAAATCTTTGGGATGCAGCAAAGGCAGTCCTAAGAGGAAAGTATATAGCAATACAAGCCTTTCTCAAGAAACAAGGAAGGTCTCAAGCACACAACCTAACCCTACACCTAAAGGAGCTGGAGAAAGAACAGGAAATAAAGCCTAAACCCAGCAGGAGAAGAGAAATAATAAAGATCAGAGCAGAAATCAATGAAATAGAAACTAAAAGAACAGTAGAACAGATCAACGAAACTAGGAGCTGGTTCTTTGAAAGAATTAACAAGATTGATAAACCCCTGGCCAGACTTATCAAAAAGAAAAGAGAAATCACCCAAATCAACAAAATCATGAATGAAAGAGGAGAGATCACAACCAACACCAAAGAAATACAATTATAAGAACATATTATGAGCAACCATATGCCAGCAAATTAGATAACCTGGAAGAAATGGATGCATTCCTAGAGATGTATAAACTACCAAAACTGAACCAGGAAGAAATAGAAAACCTGAACAGACCTATAACCATTAAGGAAATTGAAGCAGTCATCAAAAATCTCCCGAAAAACAAAAGCCCAGGGCCAGATGGCTTCCCAGGGGAATTCTACCAAACATTTAAAGAAGAATTAATACCTGTTCTTCTGAAACTGTTCCAAAAAATAGAAATGGAAGGAAAACTTCCAAACTCATTTTATGAGGCCACCATTACCTTGATCCCAAAACCAGGCAAAGACCCCATCAAAAAGGAGAATTACAGACCAATATCCCTGATGAACATGGATGCAAAAATTCTCACCAAAATACTAGCCAATAGGATCCAACAGTACATTAAAAGGATTATTCACCACGACCAAGTGGGATTTATCCCTGGGCTGCAAGGTTGGTTCAACATCTGCAAATCAATCAACGTGATACAATACATTAACAAAAGAAAGAACAAGAACCATATGATCCTCTCAATAGACGCAGAAAAAGTATTTGACAAAGTACAGCATCCTTTCTTGATCAAAACTCTTCAGAGTATAGGCATAGAGGGTACATACCTCAATATCATAAAAGCCATCTATGAAAAGCCTACAGGGAATATCATTCTCAATGGGGAAAAACTGAGAGCTTTCCCCCTAAGGTCAGGAACATGGCAGGGATGTCCACTATCACCACTGCTATTCAACATAGTATTAGAGGTCCTAGCCACAGCAATCAGACAACAAAAAGAAAGAAAAGGCATCCGAATCAGCAAAGAAGAAGTCAAACTCTCACTCTTTGCAGATGATATGATACTTTATGTGGAAAACCCAAAAGACTCCACCCCAAAACTGCTAGAACTCATACAGGAATTCAGTAAAGTGGCAGGATATAAAATCAATGCACAGAAGTCAGTGGCATTCCTATACACCAACAACAAGACAGAAGAAAGAGAAATTAAGGAGTTGATCCCATTTACAATTGCACCCAAAACCATAAGATACCTAGGAATAAATCTAACCAAAGAGGCAAAGGATCTGTACTCAGAAAACTATAAAATACTCATGAAAGAAATTGAGGAAGACACAAAGAAATGGAAAAACGTCCCATGCTCATGGATTGGAAGAACCAATATTGTGAAGATGTCAATGCTACCTAGAGCAATCTACACATTCAATGCAATCCCCATCAAAATACCATCCACTTTTTTCAAAGAAATGGAACAAATCATCCTAAAATTTGTATGGAACCAGAAAAGACCCCGAATAGCCAGAGGAATGTTGAAAAAGAAAAGCAAAGCTGGCAGCATCACAATTCCGGACTTCCAGCTCTATTACAAAGCCGTCATCATCAAGACAGTATGGTACTGGCACAAAAACAGACACATAGATCAATGGAACAGAATAGAGAGCCCAGAAATGGACCCTCAACTCTATGGTCAACTAATCTTTGACAAAGCAGGAAAGAATGTCCAATGGAAAAAAGACAGTCTCTTCAACAAATGGTGTTGGGAAAATTGGACAACCACATGCAGAAGAATGAAACTGGACCATTTCCTTACACCACACACAAAAATAGACTCAAAATGGATGAAAGACCTAAATGTGAGACAGGAGTCCATCAAAATCCTAAAGGAGAACACAGGCAGCAACCTCTTCGACCTCAGCCACAGCAACTTCTTCCTAGAAACATCGCCAAAGGCAAGGGAAGCAAGGGCAAAAATGAACTATTGGGACTTCCTCAAGATAAAAAGCTTTTGCAAAGCAAAGGAAACAGTCAACAAAACCAAAAGACAACCGACAGAATGGGAGAAGATATTTGCAAATGACATATCAGATAAAGGGCTAGTATTAAAAATCTATATAGAACTTATCAAACTCAACACCCAAAGAACAAAGAATCCAATCAAGAAATGGGCAGAAGACATGAACAGACATTTTTCCAAAGAAGACATCCAAATGGCCAACAGACACATGAAAAAGTGCTCAACATCGCTCGGCATCAGGGAAATCCAAATCAAAACCTCAATGAGATACCACCTCACACCAGTCAGAATGGCTAAAATTAACAAGTCAGGAAATGACAGATGTTGGCGGGGATGCGGAGAAAGGGGAACCCTCCTACACTGTTGGTGGGAATGCAAGCCGGTGCAGCCACTCTGGAAAACAGTATGGAGGTTCCTCAGAAAGTTGAAAATAGAGCTACCCTACAACCCAGGAATTGCACTACTGGGTATTTACCCCAAAGATACAAATGTAGGGATCCGAAGAGGTACATGCACCCCAATGTTTATAGCAGCAATGTCCACAATAGCCAAACTGTGGAAAGAGCCAAGATGTCCATCAACAGATGAATGGATAAAGAAGATGTGGTATATATACAATGGAATATTATGCAGCCATCAAAAGGAATGAGATCTTGGGGCGCCTGGGTGGCTCAGTCGTTGGGCATCTGCCTTCGGCTCAGGTCATGATTCCAGGTCCTGGGATCGAGCCCCGCATCGGGCTCCCTGCTCTGCGGGAAGCCTGCTTCTCCCTCTCCCACTCCCCCTGCTTGTGTTCCCTCTCTTGCTGTGTCTCTCTCTCTGTCAAATAAATAAATAAAATCTTTAAAAAAAAAAAAAGGAATGAGATCTTGCCATTTGCAACGACGTGAATGGAACTGGAGGGTATTACGTTGAGTGAAATAAGTCAAACAGAGAAAGACATGTATCATATGACCTCACTGATATGAGGAATTCTTAATCTCAGGAAACAAACTAAGGGTTGCTGGAGTGGCAAGGGGTGGGAGGGATGGGGTGACTGAGTGATAGACATTGGGGAGGGTATGTGCTCTGGTAAGTGCTGTGAATTGTGCAAGACTGTTGAATCTCAGATCTGTACCTCTGAAACAAATAATGCAATATATGTTAAGGAAAAAAAAAAAAGATAGCAGGAGGGGAAGAATGAAGGGGGGCAAATCGGAGGGGGAGACGAACCATGAGAGACTATGGACTCTGAAAAACAAACTGAGGGTTCTAGAGGGGAAGGGGGTGGGAGGATGGGTTAGCCTGGTGATGGGCATTAAAGAGGGCACGTTCTGCATGGAGCACTGGGTGTTATGCACAAACAATGAATCATGGAACACTACATCTAAAACTAATGATGTAATGTATGGTGATTAACATAACAATAAAAAATTTTTTAAAAACGACACTCCCAGTTAAATTTAAATTTCAGATAAACAACAAATTGTTAGTATAAGTATGTCCTATGCACTATTATAATTTTCCCTCTTGATAGGGTAGCCAGGTTTAGCAAATAAAAATATAGGACACCCAGTTAAATTTAAATTCCAGATAAACAAGTCATTTTTTAGTGTAAATATGCATAGGACATAAAAAACGATTTGGGGGTGCCTCGGTGGCATCTCTGCTTAAGCATCCAGCTCTTGGTTTCAGCACAGGTCATGATCCTGGGATCATGAGATTGAGCCCTGTATTGAGCCCCAAGTCAGGCTCCGTGCTCAGCAGGGAATCTGCTTGAGATTCTCTCTCCCTCTCCCTCCTGCTCACACTCTCTCTATCTCAAATAAATAAATAATATCTTTAAAAAATTGATTTGTTGTTTATCTGAAATTTAATTTTAACTGGGTGTCCTGTATTTTTATTTGCTAAAGCTGGCTACCCTATCAAGAGGAAAAATTATAATATTCTTAATAGAAGGAAAGCAAAGAAAAGAGTCACACACACACACAAAAGAAACAGGCCCATTACAGAAAGAAATTGGCTTTAGTTCTGTCTTGTATTCCCACTTCAACCCCAAGACTTATGTCCAGCCTCAATCCACAAATCTTACTAGGTATAAGAAGATATACTTTATTTTCCTCTCTCATTGTGATTCCACCATAGCAATATTTAAAAGAATTAAAAATTTTTTTCCAAGGTCATTTATATGTAGGTGTTACATTTGTGAAGGGAATTTGAAAGTAGTCTCTGTTGACCCCATTATTCAACACATAAAGGCGCAAGGATCCAAACAGCTGAAAAAAACAATCCAAGGTTACATAGTGTTTTGGGACCAGACTGCTTCTAAAGTTCAGATTTTCTGAAACCTAATCATTATGATTTGCACTCTTTCTCTGATAATCTTCACTCCAGCATCTAGAAAGAAGCCATTTGAGGCTTGATACAACTTCGAGTTGAGAGAAAGAAGAGAAACCTCTCCTTCCACAGAACACCAAGCGCATGCCCCACCAGGAAGAGGCGATGCATCCACAGAGCAATTTGCTTACACAGAGGCCAGGTACGTCCTCAAAACAGGTGCACGACCCAGTAGAAACTTTATTTGAAAAAAATCCAGGAGAAGCTGAGCTCTCGAATTCATACTCAACATCCATGTTCCATAGAGCCCACTTCGTGCGACAGGTGTCACCAGGCAGGGCGAGAGAGTTTCCTTTTGTTGACAGTGATTGCACCAGCTGAGCGACTCTTGAGCCACACAACAAAAAGACACTAAAAGAGGCAGCTTTCAAGATCTAATCTATGGGTAAGACCACCCCTTGCAGGCAAGCAGGGTGGCTTTCAGCTGTCAGGGGCAGGCCCGCATTGCACGGTGGAAGAGCAGTGTGGGTCCTCTGCCTAACCCAGCCACGCCGCCACCGGGCTCGGTCTGATAAAGGCGAGCCCCGCCCACAGACGACAATCCTCCACAGAACAGCTGCACTTACGTCTTCACACGTCCCATTGTACTGTTGATTTAATGAGGCCTCTTGGGCACTGTGTTTGTAAATGACAGTCATCATAATGCCAAAGCACCGGGGACACAACCATCTTGTGTTTGCACCATTCAAGAATTTTTTTTCATTAAAAAAATAAAATATAATCACAGTAAAATCCACGTTCCTGTCTGGTGGATTTTATGAATTCTCTAGTCTGAGCAAGTCCTTAGGGCAAAGCAGTTCAGACCATAAGCTTTGGAGGCATGAACAAGTCCCAAGTCCACTCTTGCTTGATGGGACAAGTTATGGAACCACTTGGAGCCCCAAGTTTCTCAGCTAGAAAATGGATATAGAAATCCCTTTTATGTAAAAAAAAAAAAATCATACCCCCAAAGGGCTACAGGGAGTCTGAGTGAGATAAGGCATGGACAGCACCTCACCTGACATCTGGCAACTTCTAAGAGCCCAGCGAATATTAGGTATTCTTTATTTTACCAAATACATGTGAGCTAAAAACAATAGCCAAAAACAAGTGTGTGTGTACATATATATACACATATATCTACCTTAGTTTCTAGATCTCCTCTTTATCAGGTTCAATCCCTTTCTCTAATCAGGGGAAATGAGTTACTATTTGGAAAGTGATTGGAAGCACTGAAAGGCCCAGTAAGTGCTATATAATTGCCAGCTATTGTTGATAGCATTGTCATTGTTATGATTATTACTGAATGAGAGCATACAAACCTTTTGGAACCAGATCTCAATTGACTTGATCCATGGATTAGCTACTGGCTTTCTCTGCACTGCAATTCTGGGAGAAAAAGGAAGATGGAATCTCCTAAGGGATGGAGGTGAAGTGTGATTAGAATTGGGTTAGAATAGGGATCAATAAATGAGAGCCCACAGGGCAAATCCAAAGCCCACGGTCTGCTTTGGTAAATAAACTTTTATTTGAAACATAATAAACCCCACTCACAGTTTACATGTTGTCTATGGCTGCTTTTGTATTACAGTGGCAGAGTTGAATAGTTGCCAAATAGGCCTTAGGACCTACAAAGCCTGAAATATTTACTCCCTGGCCCTTCATGTAGAAAGTTTGCTGGGGCACCTGGCTGGCTCAGTAGGTGGAGCATGTGACACTTGAGCTCGGGGTTGTGAGTTCAAGTCCCATGTTGGGTGCAGAGATTATTTAAAAATAAAATCTTAAAAAGAAAAGAAAATTTGCTGATCCCTGGGCCAGAGATAAGAGAATGAACCTAGAACAGGGTCTGACACATAGTAGGTCATCAGTAAATATATATTAAAAAAAAATGAATGGGGCGCCTGGGTGGCTCAGTTGGTTAAGCGACTGCCTTCGGCTCAGGTCATGATCCTGGAGTCCCGGGATCGAGTCCCGCATCGGGCTACCTGCTCAGCAGGGAGTCTGCTTCTCCCTCTCCCGCTCCCCCCTCTTGTGCTCTTTCTCTCTCTCACTCTCTCTCTCAAATAAATAAATAAAATCTTTAAAAAAAAAAAAAATGAATGAACCAAATACATGAATAGTTAGGAAGAAGCTGATTTATTGTTGGTCCTGACCTATCAAGGTCTTCATGAAGTCACAGTCACTTCATATGGATGTGTCAGCTCTATTATTGTCCTGGGGAATTGCTTGAGCCATTGTTGGGAATGAATAGGGCATAAATATCACTTGTAAATCAGACACAACGGTACTGGGTTCCTGCCATTTGGCTCCAAGTGTCCCATCCTCTGCCCTATTCAAGCAGTAGAAGGAGAGAGGAAGCTGGTGATGATGGAAGAAACATTAAATTTACATTGAGATAATATAAAGAATAGAGAACAAAAGGGGGCAGACAGAAATGGTACATTTGTCTGTAGTTGTAGCAAAGGAAAAGAATGCATCTGATTCCCAATCTTGCGATAAGAAATGTAGACCTCAACATTCAGAAAGATCAATGAGCACAGTCATTTGACAACAAAAACTAAATAAAACTCAAGTTCAGATTTGGCTAGGGTTTTTTGGGGGGATCAGATTACATGAGCACAATTGTCTGCTAAAGCTTCCACCAAAATTCCTAGCTTAAATGTGAATGCCTGGCCTTTCCCCAAAGGAACAAGGGTTCTGTGAAGGCTCAGGCTCATCTTTGATCTCTGTTTCTACCTACAGAGCTTAGCAGTTGTCCTGTGCTGAGAAGTCTTACTTGGGGGTCCTGAGCAAGACCTGATGACTGAGGAACTGAAGCAGGGCCTCAAACAGGTGGTAGACCAGCTGTCCCAGAAGGCTACTAGGTATCCCACATCTGGTAGCATCCTTGGCTAAGAGATCTGGCATTGGTCTCCTGGCTCCTGTTTGCCCTGATATTTGTCATTGGCCCAGCATCTCCATCACCTTCTAGTACCAATAACTGAATTTCCTCCAAGGAACTACCTCTTCCCCATTCTCAGCTATGTGATTTAGCTGAGAATCCCTTTCCTTGTCCCAGGGAGGGATCCTAATTGGTTTACATATATTCCATCCCTCTAGCCACATTGACAAGCTATTTTATAAAACAAAACAAAACAAAAAATGAAACCAAAACCAAAACACTAAAATCTCCTTGACTTTAATGTGATAGGGGTTTATTTCTTGCTCACATGAAGTTAGTCCTAATTTGTGGGTGATTTTCCTCCATGCAGTGATTCAGGGACCCAGGCTTTTTCTATTTGGTTGATCCACCCATCTTAAATACATGGCTCCAAAGTCACTCTGGGGGTTGGCTCCATTCCTGTCAGCCAGAAAGGACAGAATGCCTCAGGATCATCTCACTTCTATTCATATCTGCCAGAATTCTGTCACATGCCCAAATCCAACTACAAGAGAAGTTGAGAAATGTAGCCTAGTTTACACAGAAGAAAGAGATGCTGGATTTAGTAAACAGTGAGTCTGTCTCTATCACAGATGGGCATTTACTTTAATCAGAGACAGTGATGCATAAGTTAATTTTGCTGGGAATTCTGGGGAAAAAGATACCCTATTGATTGGGTATAGAGAGGACATGTGTCTGAAATCCTGGGGCCAGTAAGCAGTCTGAGAATGGTGCCAACCTGCAAAACCCAGAGCTAAGACGAATACTGGGGACATCACTTGAATCCTGGATCAAGCCATGCCTGAAGCGAGACCTGTCTCTGGACTTTTCATTTGTGTGAACCAATAAATCCCCTTTTGGTGTAAACCCTTTTGACTTGGGTTTTCTTTTGCTTGCTACTAAAATTGTCTAAGTTATACCATTATTGTTGGCTACCAATGAACTCTGCTCTCCTGTCCTCCCAATTCTGTTGATGGCAAAGAAGCAGGAAAAAGAGAGGTTAAGGTTCAGAATCTGCAGCCAAACTGCCTGGATTTGAACCCCAAGAATTGCCAATTGCCCTTCAGCATGTTACATCTCTGTTTTCCTCACTGATAAATGAAGAACAAAAATAGTACCTACCTCATAAGATTGTTGAAGATTTGTGGAGTGATTTATGTAAATGCTGAGAATAATGCATAATGCTTAAGAAGACTATACAGATAATTGTGAATGTTACTACGGTGATGTGTCAGACCTACGTCGTACCCTTTGCCCTCACCTCAAATAAGGCATCAGCTGCATGATGCTTTCCCTAGTTTCTCCCCCTCTCTCTTTTCTTCCACAGCCCTCTCTCCTCCATACCCACCTCCCCTCCTATCTTAATTGGCATGGGATTGTGGGGAAAAAATAAATTCTTTTACTACCCAAAACAGATTCACTAGCTTGCCCTGGGTGAAATGGACTTTTTGAACCCTAGAAGCATCATGTATTAGCAATTAGAGATACACACAATCCAAAAGTATCAAAGGTCCAAAGCTCCATTTTCCATTTATTGTGACTGAAAATCCTCTCTTGTAAGGTGGCAGGAGGGGACCCAAGTACAAAGTCCAAAATGCCACTTTCACTCCACTAAAATGTCAACAGCATAAACTGCTCCACAAACCAGAGGCAACTGTTTATTTTCTCAAATCACCTCTCAAGGCCCCATGAACCTTATTTGACATGAAATCTATCATCACTTTCTATAGGACTCCACCCCATCCCATCTCTTGTTGGTCCACAAATCTCGGGGGATTGTACAGTCCAAAAAGGGAAGCCAAAAGGCAGGTGCATAAGACTCCCACACTGAGGCTGGGAGAAAATTGGTCTCGGGTACCGTCATTGCGGCTTGTCGCCACACGGGGTCACTGTTAAAGACAGATGCCGCAGGCGCGGGAGGCCAGGTGCCCGCTGGTCCCGGTTGGTGTGCGAGGTGTCAGGTCCTGGCTCCCGAAGGAAGTCGATAGTGCCAAAGTGAATCTAGTGTGCTCCCAAGGTTGCCACTCTTAGGGACTGGCTCTTTCCGTTCACATGCCACCTTTCAGAACATCAGCCAACCCCAGGCTCTCGGAATCAGGATTCATTCTAACATCTCTTTTCTCACCACCAGCATCACCTTCCCCCTTTTCCTCTACAATATGACCATTTCTAAAAACGGTCGCTTTACATCCTCCTTCCCGTCTCTGGGAGATCCTCCTCAGTGGCTGCCAGACACAGTGCCTTTAGAAAGGAGATTGCCCTCAGTGATTCCAGAAGGCACCTCTCTCACGACAGAAAACACTTTAAGCTCAGGCAGCGCATCCTGCTACAGTATAAAATCAGTCTTCTGCTAACTCCTCCTGAACAAGAAGGATCTTGAGATAGGCGCAGTTCACCTTCTGTCCTGCCCCCAACCCCACCTACACTCTGTGAGCCACTTGAAGAGATTGCTTGCCATGTGTCTGCTGATGTAACACCTTGGGTTAATTGTATTAAATCTACAGAACATGGAAGAAAATATAATTTTGTGCTTATTTTTGCTAAAATCCCATTGACTCTCCTTTTAGGAAGGGTTCAATCCCTTGTTGTTTGTGAACTCTCAGGGTAGCTCTTTATACCTTTAGAGCGGTACCAAACAAAGTTCCCCAGAACGAGCCCTTAGATTTTTTTAGCTTCTGGTTTTTACCTAATCTGCTTCCCAAAGCATGTAGTAAGCAATTTTTTCAGTGACCCTTATGCATGCAAAATTGAGGCAATCATTAAAATACACACTGTATAACATAATAATAAAAAATAAATAAAAAATAAAATAGAATTCTAAAAAAAATAAAATACACACTGTATTATAACAAATGCAAGCAGTAGGTATATTTTTTAAGAGCAGGATTGTTAAATCAGGTCTTTGCTTTTTCAACGACTGGAGGTGTTTTTCTATTTTCCCTTCTCCACCTTCTTTTCATGCTCTATCTTCCTTCCTCATTGTCTCATATTTTTTACCCTCTTGATCCTTCAGGTTTTTGCCCCCTTGACTGTTGGCCATATTCAACTGAAATGTTTTAATCAAGGTATTTATTGAATAAAATATAACGGTCCCTGTTCTTTAAGAAACAGCTTTAGTGGAACTTTTTTCTACATCAAGGACACAAATATACCAAATTATGAACATGTAAGAGCTAAAACTATAAAATTTTTTTTAAAAAATCATTAGGGGAGGTGCCCGGGTGGCTCAGTCAGTTAAGTGTCAACTCTTGATTTTGGTTCAGGTCATGATCTCAGGGTCTTGAGATCGAGCCCCATGTCAGGCTATGTGCTGGGTGTAGAGACTTCTTAAGATTCTCTCTCTCCCTCTTCTTCTGCCCCTCCCTACTCCCTCTCTTAAAAAAAATCATTAGGGAAAAGCTTTTGAAAAACTGATTTGGCAATGATTTGTTGGATATGACGCAAAAAGCACAGACAGCAAAAAAAAAAAAATAGATAAATTGGACTGCCTCAAAATTTGAAAACATTTGTGCATCAAGGCTCACTAACAACAGAGTGAGAAGGTAAGTCATGGAATGGGAGAAAATATTTGTAGATCATATATCTGAGAAGTTGATACACATAATATGTAAAGAGCTCCTACAACTCAACAACAAAAAAACAAAAAACTCAATTTTAAAATAGGCAAAGGAGTTGAATAGACATTTCTTTAAAGAAGATCTACAAATGTCCAATGAGTACCTAAAAAGTTGCCCTACATCATTAATCATCAAGTGAATGTGAATGAAAATCACAGTGCGATACCACTTCACATCCATTAGGATGGTTACTATCAAAAAAATAAAAATAACAAGGTGTTGGCAAGGCTGTGGAGAAATTGGAACCACTGTGCACTACTGGAAGATATGGACACTGATACAGCTGCTGACTGGATGGCAGGTCCTCAGAAGTTACACAAAGGACTATAACCTCATGAACCACACAGCTAAGCTTCTCCCAAACTCATGACCCACAGAAACTATCTGGTTCATCCTCAAAACAAATAAACAGGGGTGCCTGGGTGGTTCAGTCAGTTGAGCACCTGACTCTTGATTATGGCTCAGGGCATGATCTTGGGGTCATGAGATCCAGCCCCACCTTGGGTTCTGTGCTGAGTGTGGAGTCTGCTTAAGATTCTCTCTCTCTCCCTCTCCCTCTGTCCCCCCTGCCCCACTCATGCTCTCTCTCTCGCTCTCTAAAAAAATAAATAAATAAAAATAAATAATAGAATTAGCAGATGATACAATTCCACTTGGCGGTATATACCCACAAGAATTGGAAGCAGGGACTTGAACAGATATTTGTACACCCATGTTCCTGGCAGCATTATTCACAATCGCCAAAAGGTGGAAACAGCCCAAATGTTCTTTGAAGGATGAGTGGGTAAACAAAGTGTGAGAGATCCATACAGTGGAATCTTATTTAGCCTTAAAAAGGAAGGAAATTCTGACAAATGCTTCAACATGACTGAACCTTGAAGACATTCTGCTAAGTGAAGTGAGCCAGACACAAAAGGACAGATATCGTGTGATCCCCTTATATGCGGTACCCGAAGTAGTCAGATTCATAGAGACACGAAGTAGAGTGGTGGCTGCCAGGGGTTGAGGGGTGGGGGAAGAGTAGCTATTGTTTGAGTATAGGAGTTTCAGTTTGGGAAAATGGGTATTCAGCTTGGGAAGATGAGTAAGGATGCACATTCTGTGTCACATATCTGTGTCATCCTGCACAATAATATGAATGTACTGAATGCCATGAACTGTACTTTTAAAAATGGCTAACATGGTAAATTTTCTGTTATGTACATTTTACTGCCATACAAAAAAAAAAAAAAAAGGAAAAGGAATTGCCTTTTAACTTATGTATCCTTGAATTGTATTTTTTTTAGGTTAGTAGTCCTCAACCAAAGAGAAAGAAAAGCAAAAGTAAATGAAAACAGAAAAGAAAATTTCTGCTTCAGATATCCAAGAAGACTTAGTGAAGCTAGAATGATAAAAAGTCAAAGCAAGATGGAGCCAAGTTGAAGAACCCACTGAGCCTGACAGTTACGTGGCTTGTCCAAGGTTACACAGCCCATTAACTGGAGGTGTGATGGTTTCATGATTTTCACATCCTGGAGTAAGCATTGGGAAAGATCAATTCCAAATGCTTCTTTGCGTGTTGCCTGAGAGTTTGTGACAGCACCACATCTCCTTCCATCTCTAACGAAGGCATTCACTCCAGCAGAGTGCCACAGGGCAAGAAGTTCAGGGGAACAGTGTAGACTGCTCAAGCCACTGAAGGCTCCATCTCTAAGGAACCAATGGGGGCTAAGGCTCCAGTAGGGAACATGGGGAGTGGGAATGTTAGAGGGAGAACACAGGTGGATTTGGGGCATAAGTCATTGGTTTAAATTACTTAGGATAGACAACACGGTGTGTGTGTGTGTGTGTGTGTGTGAGATCACATATTAATTTTGACCTTTATCATGGAGCCTGGTTAAAATTTATGTCCCTTCCATCTGGAATACAAACACTAGGAAAAGCTGGTTAACATTTGAAAACTTCCAAACGAAGAAGAAGAAGAAGAAGAAGAAGGAGGAGGAGAAGGAGAAGGAGAAGGAGAAGGAGAAGGAGAAGAAGAAGAAGAAGAAGAAGAAGAAGAAGAAGAAGAAGAAGAAG